>NC_140440.1:14247077-14299577 GCF_963576455.1 Neolamprologus multifasciatus | reverse complement strand
TTTGATATGCTGCTCAGAGATGGTGGTGACTCTCAAAGCTGAGCCAATGAGAATCAATAAGTGATATCGATAATTGAATTGGTATCAGTTCCCGTCTCTGGCTGCAGCAGCTCCACAGGCTGTAACCATGGACCAGTTAGATGTGAATGTGTAGAAAGGTAGCATCTAACAACAGTCACACTGTTACATTTCAAGAGCTGCTTTTTAGAAAACAAATGCATCAAAATTCTAGTTATGTCCCCGTGTAGCTACAGCCGAGGTAACTGTAGCTACAACCGAGGTAACTGTAGCTACAACCAAGGTAACTGTAGCTACAACCGAGGTAACTGTAGCTACAACCGAGGTAACTGTAGCTACAACCGAGGTAACTGTAGCTACAGCCAAGGTAACTGTAGCTACAACTGAGGTAACTGTAGCTACAGCCGAGGTAACTGTAGCTACAACCGAGGTAACTGTAGCTACAACCAAGGTAACTGTAGCTACAACCAAGGTAACTGTAGCTACAACCGAGGTAACTGTAGCTACAACCAACTGTAGCATGTAAGGTGTGCAACATGGCAACAGCCCTATGACAAGTAAATATGTTTCAATGTGGTGATCACAGAATTTTTAGTTTACTGTGAATGTTTTTTCTTCCAACTGTTACCCAACCCTGCGTTACTGGCTCCATGACCTCCGACCTTTGTTGTTGTTTTCTCAAAGATGGAACTTTTAATCAGTTCTGTTGAGTGTTTCCTTTCTGGTTATAGCACAGTTCTGTCATTTTGACATTTTTTATGGCAGCTTACTGTTCTGTTTCTGTTACAGCCCGGTTGTAATAAAGTGGTAATAGTGCAGTAATGAGGCGTTAGCACTCAGGTAGCTGTGGTAGTTTGTGTGTAATAAGCAGGAAACAGCGCTGCAGAGCAGGACGTCGTCTATGATGTCATTTCTTTGCATGTAATGATTGAATGGCTTTTTTCCTGCATCTGGTGACAATCCCTCGTCATTAGCACTTCTAGAAATAAGTTCACTTAGTAAATTGGTGACCTGTGGTGTGTCTATATAAAAAAATAAATGTATTGAAATTAGCAATATCAGCATCAAAAGCTTTGTATATATATTGTGTAAAGGCGTACTAAAATCAGTGGCAACTGCCAGAAACTTTGAGGTAGCTAACTCTGGGGCTCATCGACAGCCCCGTCCTGCTTTCTCCGATATAAAGATTGTGTTAAACATAAAGAGTGACCGGCCTGTTCTGCAGCAACTGTGTCGTGTCTACATTAAAAATAAATCACTATTGCTGGTAAGAAACGCTGCTCACCAAACATTTCTGAAACAGAGTTTGGCATCAAGTCAGTTAAACTTTTGAATACTGATGTGGTCAGTTAAGCAGCAGAGGGGGTTCGTCAGTGTTGAGCCGAGATGGAGAGCATGCAGCGACTGATGACACTTATCAGATCGTCTGTTATCAGAGAAAAAACAGAGAGAGCCGTGGCTGATTGAAGCCAGATGCCGTGAAACCAGAGAGACAGAGAGATGGGGACGAGATGAGGATCAGCATGTCCTGAGGTGAGGGACACTTCACTGAGCTGTGAAGACGTTTGTGTCTCATGGGACAGAAAAAAGGCCACGAGCAACTTTTAGAGCTTCACTTAAGACACGTTCTTACCCGAAACAATATCATTTCACTGCACTAAAGTTCTCTGTGAACACTTATATATTTATTGTTGTTGTTGTTGTCTTTATGTTACAGAGTTGCTGTTTTGCTAGAACTTTAAGTCATGCCCATCAATCTGCTGAACTTATCAGAAATCTCCAGGAAAAGCTGTCAAGGTCTCTAAAACACAGTCACGGAGCCTGAGCTGGTTTTTTGAATAACTAATAATAATAATAAATTTGTTCAGTTTAATAAATCATGATGGTTAATTAGAAAATCTGACGTTGTTAGTTAATCTTTTCATCTCTGATGATGTGTTCAGATCAGGAGCTACGCTGCTACAAGACCAAACAGAAACACATCACAGAAAGATTTCAAGTAAAGCTAATAACACTAACCCTGCAACATCTTTTACCTTATTTAATCAGCACCTCCACAACATAAGGTCTAAATATGAGCGTCTGGTTAAATTAAAGAAAGTACAACTCAGCAGTATTTTGTGGGGTAATAATCTAATAGTCTAATAATAAAATCTCGTTAATGATAAAATAACGTTTACATTCAAAACTGAAAAAAGAGCTTTGAAAATGTTTAATTACATTTTAATTAAATTTTGCTTTGCAAAATCACATTTATGTTTGAGCCTAATCTTGAAAGTAGAGATAGTGTCTGTCTCCTGAATCCAAACTGGAAGCTGGTTCCACAGAAGAGGGGCCTGAAAACTGAAGGCTCTGCCTCCCATTCTACTTTTAAATACTCTAGGAACAACAAGTAGGCCTGCAGAGCGAGAGCGAAGTGCTCTAATAGGGTGATATGGTACTACAAGGTCATTAAGATAAGATGGGGCCTGATTATTTAAGACCTTGTATGTGAGGAGCAGGATTTTGAATTCTGGATTTATGGCTGGCATAAAGGTGTACCCCACCTCCTGCTCTATGGTAGCTGTGATAGGCTCTGGCCCCCCTGTGACCCTCATAAGGATGAGTGGTACACAATGAATGGATGGACGGATTTAACAGGGAGCCAATGAGGAGAAGCCAGTATAGAAGAAATACGCATTTTTGGATTAACTGAAGGCTTTTCAGGGAGTTTTTAGAACTACTTGATAATAATGAATTACAGTCGTCTAGCCTAAAAATAATAATTAACTAAATTAATTAAATAAACTGCTTATTAAAAAGTTTCATCTTCTGCTTTTTCATACTTGGCACATAAACCATTGCAGTGTTGTCGCCTCTTTTTCTGTTTCCCTGAGTTGCTTCTTCGCCTTCATCATCTTCATCTTACAGAGTTATCTGTAAAGAACACGCTCAGACCAGTATCCATACGTTGCAGCTGTGTACTGACAGTACCAGCTCGATGGTGAGTCTTCCCACTGGACTGGAAGAAAGATATCACTCACTTCTCTTTGGCTCCATGAAATTAAAATATTGCCAAAATAAGAGCCAATGAAACGTGTTTTTAAGATTACTCTTTAAAAGGTTCAGAATGCTATAAGATAAAACATTAAAATAAACTGAATCCAGCTACAGTATCAAATCAAAGCAACAAAGTAACTGATGCTACTGATGTGAACACAGTTTGTGCGATCCTCCCATCTGCCTCAGGCCCACAGCCATCACAGCAGGCCTCGCTGGACAACACTATTTACACAAAGCAGCCCTTATTACTGTGTGTGTGTGTGTGTGTGTGTGTGTGTGTGTGTGTGTGTGTGTGTGTGTGTGTGTGTGTGTTAGAGAGGGAGATGACTGTTGACATTAAGCAGCCTCCATCCTGGGTGGCTCTGCATCCCCGACCCCTGCTCCCCCCAGAGGGCACGATGGCTACAGTTAGTTCAGGCAGCCGAGTTGGGACAGCATGTTACACATATGGTAAGTGTGTGTGTGTGTGTGTGTGTGTGTGTGTGTGTGTGTGTGTGTGTGTGTGTGTGTGTGTGTGTGTGTTTTCTTTTAAGTGGGGAGGAGGGGTGGAAATGATCAAATCAGTGCTGTAGGCAACAACTGCTGTGGTCATCTCTCACCGTGGGCCTTCCACAGTTTCAGATCCTGATTTTCAGACGGCAGCTGAGGAAGCGTTCAAAGATACGTATGTGTCCCTCACACAGGTGATCACGCTTTTAAAGTTATTGCACCCAAACTGTGGAGCAGTCTTTACAGAGCAGTGTCTCCTTATATGTTCCCTTCATTTTTGGCCATATATGCATGTGTTGGAGTGAATGTCTGACTGATTATGTGTCTGGATGTTTGAACAACGTGTGCCTTTTATTTGAACTATTTATTGTAACTGTGTGTTGAAGTTATTCCTGCTGTTATCATTTGTACTCGTGTTATAAATACTTTACAGCTCCAGTTTTTATTGACCAGTCAGAGCCAAAAAAATCAACAAAGTCTGAAGAATGAAATGTGGCACTATAATTATTGTAGAAATTTGCAAATGTTCAGTCCACTTGTTTATTTTATAAAGTATTTCTTTATGATAATCTGAACAATATAAATGTAAATGTAGCTTTTCAAAAACACTGAAACTGGTTATTTCAGGAAAACTGATTTAACAATAAGAGTTAAGAATTATTACAAAAGAAAGAAAGAAAAACGTCGCACAGATGGTATGACATGTTTAAAAATGCTTAATTGTAACTATGAGTTTCACACCTGCTGGGCCTACAGGCTGGACCCACGTTTGTTATTAACACAGATGTTAAAACATTAACACAAAATGTTTAATGCATTATTTTTCTGCTTCAGATGCTTAAAAAATCAAAACCACATTTTAAAAAGAATTATTAATGCAGAAAAGACAATGGTTGAATTTTTATCAGTAGTAATTATTACGATTATTAAAATTATGTGAGTGTAGAAAAGGAAACAAAGTTAAAAATGTCAGATTCCCCATCAGCCAGCCTGTGGACAGCAAACATGACCTCAAACCTCACAGGTTCAAATGATTTCGCTTAGACAATTACACCAGCATTTATTTATTGAGTGTTTATGCTACTTTATAATGCTATATGTTGGTCTCATCAGACAGACGTCCCATGTGCACCTACAGGAGGGCGGAGCTATGTCTCTGTGAAGGTTCTCAGTCATCCAGGTCATCGTGGTCTAAGGAGCTTGGAAAGAAAAGCGTCTGGACTTCTTTAAGTTTCCTTGAAGACGTTTCATCCAAGAAGCTTCTTCAGTTCTTCAGAAACTGGTGGCGAGTCCCAGATTTAAGGTCTATTGGAGTGTCCCCAAGAGGGCCCTGGACCCCCTATTGTTCCTCTACCTAATCACACGAGCCAAGGTGTGAAAGTGGGTGTAGGTCACAATCAGAATCTACTAGCAGATTTTATGAACCATCTCCCTTTCACCCCAAGATGCAGACAAAGCAGATGTGTTCCCAAGAGTTTGCTCCTCAGATCCATGGTTAGGCGACACAGAGCAGAGTTGAGTCTATGGAGAGCACAAAGTCAGCTTCTAAGTGAAATAGGTCCAGATGATCTTCTCTCCAAGCACTTATCCTGGAGCCCCACCTGGGGGTGGACGATGCAGTGATACATGTGCTGCAGAGAGCGTGTTCCTCGACCCAACACCACAGTTCAGATAATGTTCTTGGACTTCTCCAGCGCCTTTAACTCGATCCAGCCCTGCTGCTGAGGGAGAAGTCGGAGTCCGTGCAGGCGGAGGCTCCACTGGTCCAGTGGATCAGCGACTACCTGACAGGCAGACCACAGTTTGTGAGACTGCAGAGCTGTGTGTCAGAGAGTCTGAACAGCAACATATGAGCACCCAGGGAGCTGTGCTGTCCCCTCTCCTCTTCACCATCCACACAGCCGACTTCAAGCACATCACAGAAACTCCTCCAGGAATCCTCTGATGACACGCCATTATTGGAAGTGTGGACACAGGAAGAGGAGTCCAGAGGATGGACTGACCTCTTTATGAGGTGGTGTGAGGGGAACCACCTGCAGAAACAGGTCCCCACCCTCTCCTGTCTGCATTAGTGGGACTGATGTGGAAATAGTCACATCTACAAGTATCTGGGAGTTCAACTGGATCACAAGCTGGAGTGGTCTGCCGACACGGACGCTGCCTCCAAAAAGGCTCTGAGGCTTTACTTTCTACGAAGGCTCAGATCATCGAAAAAAACATAGAAATGTGTAACACAAAAGGATAATACAGGAATGCACAGATATCAACACACCATAGCACAACAAACACAGACAGCAACATGGGAAAGAGTTCCAGTGTGTACAGCTGATCTGGGACCGCTGCAATCTTCGACTGTGCCTCCAGCTGACCCGGTGTCCACATCGGATGGGAGGTAAGCATGGGAGGAGTTGGATTCGGGGTAGGGAGGGTGATAGTGAGGGCGTATCAGTGTACGTGTTTCGTGCGTGTGCATGTGTGCGAGAGAAAGTGTCACCACGCCCGGTTAAGCGTCACTAACAGTCTCCAGTGGACCCAGGTGGCCTTGAAGGAGGGACAAAGAGTTCTGACAACAATCCTGTTGGGGCGACCGTGGCTCAGGGGGTTGGGAAGCGCATCTGTAACCGGAAGGTCGCCGGTTCGATCCCCGGGCTCTCTGTCCTGGTCGTTGTGTCCTTGGGCAAGACACTTCACCTACCGCCTACTGGTGATGGCCTGAGGGGCCGATGGCGCGATATGGCAGCCTCGCTTCTGTCAGTCAGGCAGCTGTGGCTACAACTGTAGCTGCCTCCACCAGTGAGTGAATGAATAGTGGAATTGTAAAGCACTTTGGGTGCCTTGAAAAGTGCTATATA
Source organism: Neolamprologus multifasciatus (assembly GCF_963576455.1). Taxonomy (NCBI): domain Eukaryota; kingdom Metazoa; phylum Chordata; class Actinopteri; order Cichliformes; family Cichlidae; genus Neolamprologus; species Neolamprologus multifasciatus. Next base: position 14,293,176 of record NC_140440.1, on the reverse strand, counting down.
AATCCAATCCATTATTATTATCATGGGAAGAATTTGTTGTTCCAGTCAGCTTCGCCCTTGGCAGCCTTCAGCTGTTGCCAGGGGGGCCGCATGAGTGAAGATGGTAATTGTTTGGGTTTAGTGCAAACAATTTTACAGTTGGTCTAATGTCCATCACTGGTCACCAGTTCTCTCAATTCCCGTTGATCTTCTCCAAGATCTTATCCATATTGCGTTCAAAACACAGTCTGAGTACTCACAGCCCTGCCCATCGTCTATCATGTCAGCCAGCCTTGTGGGATTTTGAACAGCTGTAGCCGCTTCTTGTTCTTCGATAAGCCAGCTCCAACCAGCCCGAACTCTGTTATCGTGGTTCCAAATTGGTAGATGTCGTTCATTATCCTCCATCAAGAGTGTCGGCAGACACACGACGCAACTGACCATCGAGTATCCGGCAGCAAACGTCTCCGCAGGACAATCCAGCCTGTTGTTGGCAGCACCATCGTCTTTGCTGTGGCGTGCTGGGGTGCAGGCATCAAAGCAAAGCAGCCACACACACACAGCAGCCACACACACAGCAGCCACACACACAGCAGCCACACCTGAACACAACCGAGCCTGAACCCACGAGCTGATGTTAGGAGCTATCAGTAGAGCTGCTCCAGCCAACGTAAGGCCGACACTTTGTAATACGCAACTCACGTAAACAGAACCCTTTGGTAACAGTAACGTGATGAAGGCTATGAGCAGCTATGAGGCGAATGCACTTGGAGCGCGCCTACTGTCACCTGATTGGTTGCTTAATATCCAAGGGCGTGGAGCCTAAAGTAGGAGCAAAGCTCTTTAGCTGCCGAAATCTCTTATTATGTGATTTTTCCAAAGTCTATCATTCATTCAGCCACATCTGAAGAGCCTCTAATCAACCTTCACACAGACCATCCACCCGCCTGTGCTTCTGTTTCCACCCGTGCTCCTCAGCAGGGACTCGCTGTGACGACTCGTCTTCTGATGTCCGGCAGCATCTGCAATAGAGGAGAGCTCTGACACAAAAAGTTCAGTGTTGGCTTCTAATCCGCTTTGCCTTTGTGAAGCCAGTGACTTTGAAACTTGCTATGCAATTACCTCCTCACCCCCACCCATCGCCCAACCGGAAATAGAGAGGCGACGGCGTCTTTATTTTACCGCCTCTCCTCGAATCCTCCCATTTGTTTGGGGAATTGTAAGCCTTTCCTTTTTGTTCTTAATTTATCTTTCATTATACTCTAATGGTTTTTCTCATTTGGAGCCGAGTGTGCACAAACGCACATGGAAATTAAAACTTTTTGGTTTGTGACAGAGATTAGCGTCGAGTGGAGGTCAAAAATAATAGCTTCCATTTAACAAGAAAATAGATATGATTATACTGAACTTGCTCTTCCTTCAACTATTGTCCTCAATCTAAATGGCGCTGCTCTGATAGCTCTGCCCTCATTACGCAGCAACAAAAGGCCCGGGGTCAGTCTTCACACTCAGCCAACTCGCTATTTGTCGTCCTATTTTTCACTTCTCACTCCGAAGCCTACGAAGTGAGACGTTTCTGTCGTATTTACCCTGTTTGCTTGGAATATATATGCAGGGTGTATTTCTATGGATACAGCGTAATAACATGGGAATGGTTGGTGATATTAAAGTCCTGTTTGTGGCACATTAGTATATGTGAGGGGGCAAACTCCTCAAGATGGGCGGTGACCATGGTGACCATTTAGAAGTCGGCCATCTTGGATACAACTTCTGTTTTTCCAATAGGAAGAGGGTCATGTGACACATCAAACTTATTGGTAATGTCACAAGAAAAACAATGGTGTGCTTGGTTTCAACGTCACCACTCCCATGTTATTACGGTGTGTCCATATAAATGCACCCTGTAGTTTGCACCAACAAAGACAGATGAACAAATCAATGAATATTCAGTTTGTGCTGGAAGATTAAGCCTGCAGATTACTTAGTCTGATGTCTACCTTGTTATTGGTTCATCACCATCTGTAAATACTATAATCTACCTTGGATTACAGCTTCAACATCTCCTTCAGTCTGATGAAAACATGCAGCGAGATCTCTAAATCTGCAGCGCTGAAAAGAAACAAGTGGATTAAAAATGAGCGAACATGACAACGAAGGACAATAAAGCTGATGGTTTTTCTTTCAAAAACTAAAAATACTGCATCGAGCTCACGTTCACCTGCTATTGTGTGTTTGGTAAAGAAAAGCTTAGATTAGAGCTGGAAAGCTTTGGTCCAAAGTGTGTTACCTGAACGGGCTCTTAAACCTCCTACTTGAAGCTTTGAAAAAGCTCCACCGTGTAACCAAACAACAGGTCTGTGATAACCTGCCACCTCCTGCAGGGCGCTGTGACATCATCTGCCAAACAGCTTCAGTCTGACCCCAAACTCATTGGTCAATCTGCCTCACAGCTGTACATTCATTTCATTGTTGATAATTAAAGAGTGAATGAGAGGTAGCATGTTCTTTACACACAGATATACCTTATTATGTCAGCTGGGTTTGGCTGCTGCCTTTTGCCTTCATTCAGTTTTGTCTATATTAAAATTTGTAACTATGCAGAAAAACAAAAACACTTCACTCGTCTGCACACTGGAAATGATCTCAGTGATAATTTAAATATAAGCTGTTGGAACATTTAATTGCAAACTGACATCATTTTAATTATAACAGCGGCCCCTCGTTTATCGAGGGAGTTACGATCCAAAAATAACCCGCGATAGGTGAAATCTGCGAGGTAACCAGCTTTATTTTTTACAATTATTATAGATGTTTAAGGCTGTAAACCCCTCACTGCACACTTTATACTCTTTTCTCAGACAGGCAGGAACATTTTCACACTTTTCTCTTGTTTAAAGTCTCAAAGTTCAAACCTTCGTAGAAACATAAGTCCAGTATTATAAATGAAACCAAAGATCAAAGCCTGTTTTCAGGTCCAAACACGGAGCAGCTGTGAGAGAATCCAACATCAATGAATCATTAATGAATCAATGGTGCGGAAGTAAAGGAAGCAAGAAGAACGAGATGAGTAAATGTTTTCTTTTCACTCATAATGCACCTTATGGTCTGAAAACTACAGTAGCTCCTAGCTTCCTTTAGCATGTCTGACTTTTTGTGTGATGGTTAGCATCTTCCTGTCAGGAGCGACCGCAGGAACCTCTGATGGTGCAAAACGTTTCGTCGACACTTGTTTGTTGGGGAGAAAACGTACAAACATACAGTGCAGCACTTCAGAGTCACGCTGCTAGCAAACGAAGATTTCTGTAAATGTGACAAGCTGAACGCACTCTGTCCTGTACAGGAAACACAGCACAAGTCTACAGCCAATCAGGACGCAGAACACAATACTATTTAATAAATAGCTAATACGTATTTTCTAATACGCTGAAAAAGAAAACATGCAAACTTGCACCAAAGATGAAACAGCGCGGTTATAGCGAGGGAGCACTGGATATAATCATCATAATGTTCCTTTGTATTTGCTTCGTTGTCGCAGAGATGCTCCTGAAGAGGAATCATTTGGCCCGAGGATAAACGCACTTACATTAATTTGAGGTCACTTGAATAAATGCAGCTTTGTTTCCCTTATTAACTTTGGCAGGTCTGCCTTAACTGATGCTGTGTTTTAATTAGGCATCAGATTTGCGATGAATGAGCAGAAAGCAGCGTTCACATTCACAACAAGCACACACGAAAACAACAGACGGTGTTTTTACCAGTTTTGTCATTTATTGTCGGCATATTAGTGTGTGTGTGTCTGCAGTGTGTGAGGGAGAAACTGGACTGCACCGTGTACATCACTCTTTGCATTTGATGGTGTTTTTGTCGCACTCCTTTACAAATGGACCCTTAAAAGTTTTGGTTACAATGACACAGAATTACCATGGATCAGTCTAAATTATTACCTCCATTTTACTTATAGATATGATCTTTATTAATACCTTGAAGTGGAAAAAATAATGAAATGATGTCAAACAATAAGAAGTCGAGTTTTACATCTGCTAAGGCTGTTCTGTCTCTTTTTACGTTTCCGGCTGTGGAAACGGCGGCGACCTTGTTCAGGGGCAGCAAACAGATCAAAGCTCTGAATCAGAAACCAGCCGACAAGCAGCACACCTTCAGAACGAGAAGATATAGATAGATTTATATAGAGAGGCTTATATTCAGCGTCAAACTTTTAAAAGAGTACAATAAACACTTCTCACACGTGACAGAAACTACTTGACGCATCAGAACAACGTGGGTCTGAGCCCGCCGCATGGCTGTTGAACCAAAACCAAACGCATAAATAAAAAAATAAATAAAAAAACTGAAAATCTGCCCACAGTCTTTTCTTACAAAGTTTGACCTGACCACACAAAAAGAATAGAAAAATCGAAAACAGTGGTATTGCATCTGAAATGCACAAATTCTCCTGTACAACTCGGCGTCTCTGCGACGCCTAAAGGGCTGAGTGGTGGTTTTTCTGGGTGGCTCTCAGTTGGGTTTGCCTTCGTAGTTCATCTGCAGTCTTCATCTGGCTTCATTATCCTCACAGATGTATACATCAGTGCTGTAAACAGGCACACATAGAGTGGAAAAAGATGAAGGGATCAGTGACGGGGCTCGCCATCGTTCGTCCTCTGTGAGCTTCTCAGTCCTGCTGAGACGACGGCCATCTCCAGTAAGGCTTTTCATCCACCTGTGCTCCTCCCCCACAGCCTCCCCACGTCTCTGTCCAACCCGGCAGCGCTCCGAGTGTTGTGTTTCTTTCTTCTTCACTTTGTTTGCAGTCATGTAAAATTTTCTTCTTTTTTTGTTTTTGCTGAGCGAGGAGGGATGAGGGCAGTGGAGGACAAAATGGGCTGAAAACTTTACACCCTTGGTCGTCACGATGAAATTGTGCAAACTCACGCAGTCTCTGGTACGTCCACGCGAAAGGAGCTAGCAAAGCCTTTTCCTCGCTGCAAGAAAAATACAGAATCCAGTTAGTTGTGTGTCGGTATCTGTGTGCAGAGCAGCAGTGACACGGCCTCACACACAATCAGCTAACTGGCTGACAGATAACATGTGGGGAGGGGGGTGTTGTGGGAATGTTGGCACTGGGGGGGAGTGAATCCTCCAGTTTATTTAGGACACCAACAAACTAGAGTCTGCACTCTAACCTCTCCTTCATGCTCCCCCCCTGCACACCACACCCTCCCTCGGCCCAGGCCTGCCCCTCCCGGGACAAAAGGGTCTTTGTGTATCACTGGCTGACTTAATGAGATTAGAGAGCTCCCCCCACCCCACCCCCAAACAAACACACAGGACAAAACCACTTCCCGTGTGTCTCAGTGTTGAACCAACAGCGAGGGCAGAGCAGCTAATCGCCGTGCAGCTGACAGTGGACGCACGTCGACTTTGTTCAAATCGTTTCAAACTGCAGCAGAAAAACGCTGAAAGGCAACTTTTACCTTCATATTTCTGCTTTATTATTTCCCACACTGCTGCTGTAACCGTCCATAATCATAACGACATCATTACTATAAATACGAACATATCTGTTCATGCATTTGTATGGATGCTGCACTCTGACCCCATCCTGTGTGCAAAGCCTGCACGCGGCCTTTCACAGACTGCAGCGCTCTGATGTGAGCAGTGGGCTGCTTCCCATCGAACAACTTTTGATGCAGAACGAGGAAAAGCAGACAAACACAGCCAATGAATAAAATATTAATTACAGGGAGAAGGCCTTTTTCCTGCTGCTCCCGCGGCGTGCTGCGCTTTTAAATGATGGCACGAGGAAAGCAGCAGGTCTCTGATAACTCCAGCGAGCTGTGCTGGATGATGAGAGAGGCGCCTCTTCAGGCGCCGCTTGACAAAATTATAATTAAGCATTATCACCAAATTTCAGTGATTGAGGACGAATCTGTTTGTGGCCTTTTCTGCTTTATTTTCTCTTTAATTATGTGAAACCGGTTTTTGATCGACAAGCTGACGAATGAGACGTTCAGCTCAGTCTGTCCTTCTTCTTCTTCTGTGGTTAAAAACAGTCGTTTGTCAGCTGTTCGTGAGCTTTCCATAACGCTAACGTCTCCACCCATATCAAAGCAACCGTATAGATGATAATTGCGTTTGGCATTTATTATTTGAAAGGGCCCACAGTGCTGCATGTGTGTGCAGATAAGATGGTCACAGACGAGATAATGGAGATGCTTGAGAAAGAGGGAAGAGTTAGTTAAACACTCTGACAGAGGGCTGAGAGAACAGCGGTCAAATCTAAAATGAATTTCACGCTAGCTTCCACGAGCCAATCCAGGAAGAAAATTCAATTTCCAATCGTTTCTTTTTCTGCTAATTTGATCAGCAGATCAGAGCCGGGCAGCTTCAGCCAGAGCAAAACACAATACTCACTTAAATAAGCCGGGTTATAAGGTGCTCTGGAGCTAGGCAGAAATGCTTCCAACTCTTTCCTCTCTAAGGAGCCGTGCTGGTGGCTGAGGTGCTGGTGGAGGTGTTGGTAACTGAGAGGCGCCTCTTTGCCAAAGGTGGAGAATGATCTATCGGCCGTTTGCTCTGGGCTTTCAAATACCTCTGTGTCGGGGACCGAGTCCATGCCGGGCACATGGAGGTTGCTCCTGTAGTCGGGACCCTGGCGCCCGTCGGAGGGCACGAAGCTCGGCATCCAGCAGCGATCGGAGTGGCCCAAAGCCTTACACTCGTCTGTGCAGTTGGAGAAAAGATCAGCGCCTGTAGGGGAGGGGGCGGGGAGAAGAAATTAAAGGTTTTACGAGCAAAACGGTGCACGCACGAGCTGGTAACCAGATCTTACATGTTCAGTTTGCAATTATGAAGCTGCTCTTTGATTCCTTTCTGTTTCCCAGCACGCAGATCAAAGCTGCTGCACAATAGACTGAAAGGAACCTGTGCTGACACGCAGCCGTCAACAACGTGGCTGCTGCTGTTTCAGTGCAAATAAAGATTTCATCAGCATTTGGAAAAGAAACAAACAGCTTCTCAGTTTAGCCGTGAGAGCGATGCTGCACGCTGATGTTCAGACATGATGACACCGTACAGGACGATGTTACACGAGACCAGAGTTTACTGCAACACGCTGCGTCAAACCTGTTTGTTCTTCCACAAAGATTTTACATTTTTACTCTGACATCAGAGGAACAAGCGGCTCGTGTCACTGCATCGGTTCACTGACTGGATGGTTTCAGGGTGACTCAGGTTTTTCAGTGTTTGTAACACTAATCGAGTCAAACAGCATGTATGTATAACAACTATGTATCTGTGTGTGCTACCATTGTATATAGTGTATTATCTTACTTTTTTCATTGATTGTACTTATTTGTAATTTTGTATTTCCTTCATATATCTGTACCTGAGCTGAGGTGACGCAAAAATTTCCCCGTGTGGGATCAATAAAGTCTTATCTTATCTTACTAATCGAGTCAAACTGATTAGCAGCAGATGTTTAACCTGAGGTTGCACCTGAAATAAGGAATCGGCAATTCAGCACATCACAAATGACAACAGAAAACAGGAAGGTGAACGTGTGTAACATAGCGGACGGTCAGTCACCGTCTTTATCATTATTAGCACATTCTGCCATATTTACTTAACAGGCGTCTACATCCATTCAAAGTGGATGAGCAGTTTTTAGGAACAATAAAGACCCATCATGTGTTTGCAGTACAAACAGGCTCATGGCTCAGCGGGTGGTGTTTGCACCTCGTCTGCATGTCGATGCATGAAACATGGGGCAAAAGCACTGAAGAGTTTACAGGTACCAGTAGAGGTGGGAATCACCATACATCCCACGATACGATATTATTGCAATTTTTAAAATATTTTGCGATATTCAGATTCTGTACATAAAGGTAAACTTTATCAATATTCATTTTATCTAATATCAAAGTCTCACACTCAGTCTTTCTCTCATTTCAGTTTGATTGTTGACAAACTGAACGGTTTGTATTACAGTCTAGTCCAACTTAACTGAATCAACCATCTGGTACAATTATAGCTATTCTGAACTATGCAGTTTATGAAAACTATGCAGCCCCTTCAGCAACTGAAGAATTTGAAAGTAAATTAAAACAAAATATAATTTTACATTAAATAAAAAAGTTTTAAACTTCATTAAAATAAAACATGTCTTAAATTAAAATAAGTAAACTGTCATGTTTATTGCTGCCAAAAACAAGTTAAACACATTTGGACAGTGAAGGAATGTCAGGATTCTTGCTCAGGAAAAGGATCAACATGCTCTGAAGTCAGAGCACAAAAACCTTTTTGTAACAAAATATCGATTTCTGCTGTCCCTGTATCGATACATTATTAGCAAACAAAATATCACCATGCTACACAGTATCCATTTCCCCCAGCCCTATGTACCAGTCGATTGAAGTGCATCCTTTGTAGTTCATCATATATGAAAAGCGCAGCTCTGCAGGCCGACTGTGAGCCTTAAGCCAAATTGTGTGTTTGCTGCTCCATATGTTTTTGCAGCAGGGCCCAGATCTTGCGGACGCATGTTTTCGAAGCCTAAATCCTCGCGCGTGTGTGCGTTTGACTCTGTTTGGGGCTAAAATGTCCAGCTCAGGCTATCTGCTGCTAATCCCTCTGAATACAGCCTGATTAGGCTAAGACTGCTGTCATCCCAGTAAGCAGAGTGTGTGCATTTTGTTCTGTGTCCTTAACGGTCAGCAAAGGGGGAATTTGCTTTGTTACAAGAGGATTAATTTGGCTTGCTGTCACTAGCAACTTGGAAAAGTGCCCAGTCTCCTAACGAGAAGGTTTCCTATTAAATATTAAGCAACGTGCCATAAATATACCGCTGCACGAGGCTTTAGTGCGGCCTCTTACATGGAAGGAAACAACTTCTGGTACAGTTTGATGGAGCCGCAGCCACGAGGCCAAGCAGTGCTGACGCACTATATCAGTGCACCTGCTCACGCAGACAGCGCTGCACTGCGAGCAAAAACACAGCGTGGAAAGAAGAAGAGCTCTGCTTATATTACAAAATGGACGCGGTGTTAATTCTCAAAATAGGAACAGGAAATGTGGCGTTTGGCCTCGGCGAGGGGGATTCAACCACAGAGCCACATCTTATCAAAACTACATGTTCCCCTGTCGAATGAGGCAGACACACACACACACACACACACACAGACACACACACACACAGGCTTGTGCTTCAAATGTGAGTAAAGGTTGCAGGTGATACTCGTCTCTCCACGGCGGCGTCCGCCTGCGCTCTGCAGCTGAAAGAAGCTTCATAAATCACGCTGCAGAAAAGTGTCAGTGTCTGGCCTCCACTTCAACACAGGATTAAGAAGAACTATGTCAACATGTCTTACACTAAGACACACAGGAGCAGCGAGGAGACGGGGGAGGGAGGGCGGCGAGCTCTGGAAGCGAGCTGACCCTCGCTGCTTCCGACACCTCGTCACATCTTAGCATTCCGAACGCCGCTCGCACAGGGCAAACGCAAAGTCCCGATAATAACCTTCATTTGGTAATTGGTATGCAGAGGTCTGAAAAATGAATTACTGATCAGCGAGCTGTTACCACGGTGATAACGTGAACGGCAGGCCTAAGGAGAAATTCATCTCGGCGGGGGGGGGAGAGACAGGAATGCGGCGGGGGTGGAGGAGGGACTGAAAATTGGATAAGCGCCTCGACTCAATCTGCTCCGAGTGCGTGACATCGGCCGTGTTGATAAACTGGAGCAGGACTGGAGACGTGGACGAGGGTCCCAGAGGGGCGGACGGGCTGCTCCTCACCTCGGAGACTTCAAACCTCACAACCAAACACACGTTTGCTCTGTTCTCTTAAACTAATAATATAATATATTAATAATAATATATTAATACTGGTGCTCGGTCAACTTTCTCCTTCCAAACATCTCTTACAGGTTAATGTGCAGCTGGTTTCTTCACAGTCACGTCAGGAGTTCACACATTGGATACATAATTAAACTTGTAAATGTAAATATTAAATATTTAAACATTTGTAATGTTAAAATTGTATCTATGTTATCAGTTTGTGAAATAAAAACATAAATGATTTTAACATGCGTGGACTGTGTCATAACGAGCTGCTAACACAATATAATGACGTTATTATCATTTTATATAAAAGCTTTCATTGCTGGTCAGATACTTCAGATACTGCTGGGATCTCCTGTGTGGTGGGTGCTGTGATGGGAGGGGCGCAGCAATAACAACACAACGGTAACCAAATGGTTTTAGTGCCAAATAACCGAGCAGGCAGAGCGCACATCCAGCTGTAAGACAATAAGACTCCAGTTTTCTCCCTCTGCTCGTCTCTCATCTGCTTTATCGTTTTTTACACCAAAATAATGTTTATGCATCACTAAAGAGTCGCTTTTTCACATTTCCCCAGGCGGAGTTTGCAAAACTACAAGGCCTGGAAATGTGTGCAAAATTTCATACATGTACATCACACCCAGCCGGGTGTGATGTACATGTATGTACATGTATGACATGTATGACATGGCCCCACCCGGGCCTAAATTGTTTCATTCTTCTAGGTGGCGCTAGTGAGCCATTTTGCCCCGCCCATGTCTGAAGACATTTTAAATTTTCACCAGACCCGATGCATGTGCAAAACTTTTGAGTTTTTGAGCATCTTTAGGCCCTCAAAAAAGCCAATACATTTGCCGCCATAATAATAATAATAATAATAATAATAATAATAATAAAAAACGGTGGTATTGCATTGGGCCCTAATAAAATAAAATCCAGATGATATTCATGGATGAATTACAGATGATGAACTCATTAAGTCACATATTTAGTTATACAGAGTTACCCAGCAAACATGTGATGTGTTCTTATTTAAAATAAATCCACTATGACTTCACATGTATTTCACATGTATATTCAGTGATAGTTTAATACTCGAGCTTCTTCTCGGCTCCACGTTTGGAGGTGAAAACTCTCCAATAACCAACAAAGACTTGAAGCATTTTACCTTTCGATCCATTTCCACCACTTAAAGCCCCGCCCCCCCTTTTTTTTCTTGTGCTAAATTTTGCACAAAGTTGTTCCTCTTGTTTCATTAAAGGATCTTTCACCACTGTCAGACACTGAGGACTGAATGTCTTTGGGCTTTTTTGGCTGCTGGTCAGACAGAATCAGCTATTTCTGTTCAAATGTGACTCATTATTCTTGGCGTGTTAGAGAGGGGATAATTACACAATTAAGAACTCATTCATTTCATCCTAGAATAGTTTAACAGACCAATTCTGACTGGATTTAAATGCAGCAGTGATAATAAACATGACAGCAGTCAAAGAAGCTCGTTGAATGTTAAACAGAGTCTGCATTTCTGATTGGACCACATCACAGTCATAAGTGTATTTTCACGTGACTGTCACGCTGCACTCAGATACCTCGAAGATGATATCGGCTCTGACCTGAGCAGCAGTTTTTCCTCCACACTCGATCCACATGTAACCAGTTTGACTCCAATACTACAAAGTCCATGTCTTAAACGGCTCTTTCAGCCGGTTCACGTGTTCATCACAGGTGACGTCTGGTCTCTTTACATCCTTGATGAGGAAAAACGGCCTTTGATCAGAGAACAACAGAGCTGAGTGCCTGAAGCAGCAGAAAATGCTGGCATGACAAAGCAGCTAACCACAGGAAGAAGAACACAAATCACTGTGTCAACAAAAAATACAACAACGGCTACGCTTTAAAAAAAAAGGATATGAGAATAATGATGAGCGCTGGGCCTGCCTCCAGCAGGTCAAAATATAGTATTTTATGAGGTAAATCAGTCGTGTCCTATAACTCTGACTGCACAGAAAGAAGGGAAGGATGAAAGAGAAAAAGGTGATGCATTCATGAAGTCTGTGAGAGCCGAGAGGAAAGCGAACACGTGGATTTATTAAACACTGATGCAGCCTCACTACTGACAAACTAGATTAGCTCGCAGGACGATGGCGCTCTAAGCCATGCTATCAATTATCCTAATCAAACAACAACTAAATGCACAGCAAATAATCTGGGTAAAGGCTTTAAGCTTTGCAACAAAGTAACTCACGCTATCTGCTGCACCAAGGGTATGCAAAGGGTACGGGACGCTGTTTCACAGCTGGATGTGCTGGACCATCCAGAGGAGGGACTGTATCGGCAAATTCAAAAGTGTTAAATGTTTTGGTGTTAGTAGCCTTAGAGTTAATTTTACTCTAAGTAGAGTCACATTCTTTTAATGTAACTCTGAGGTGTAAAATGATAGTAGTTAAAATCGAGTGTTAAAAATGAGTGTTTCTATTTCAAATCTGGAGGTGTTACAATGGAAACATTAACTCTTAACCTCTGAACTCCTACAGGGGCTATGACACTAATAGAGTAAATTCACAGACTCCGCCCCCAGCACGGCTCCAATCGAAGCTGAAGTGAAGCCGTTTCAGAACATTTTGCTCCACATATTTGAGTTGTTTGCCATGCTTGGTAAGTCATTTTTTCAAAGATTGTTTCAATTATTGTTATTAGCTTTTACTTCTGTGGCTCTTTGGAGTTGAGACAAAGCTGTGTGAAAGGCATTAGCCATGTTGCTCGCTGATAGCATAATATTCTGTTTTAGCTAGCTGAAAGGTATTGTTTGCAGGCAAATACCACAGCCTTGAAAAAAAGCTTGCATATGAATTTTCAGTCAAACCTTTGGTCAAATTCACCTAAAACAATGTCTAGAATGTGAAATGTTGGTATAATGGTGCTACTTGAAGCCTGAAAACAATCTCCCATAAAAAACGAGCAAACAGCAGTAGCAGACGTCCTGACTGGTTCTACGTTAGCACGTTACCGTCCAGAGTTTTGTGCACACGGTTTAGGTAAAAATGAAAAAGGTTGAGGTTTTACATTTAGTTCAGTATTACCTGTTGTCTGTGTCCTTGTCTTTTGGGAAAATATTTTACACAAGTAATGGTTCAAAAAGGATTCCTTTTTTTTTACTGTGCTGCAATTGATTTGTGCCATTAATTAGTGTCAACTAATTTTTATTCAATCTCCACACAGGATATGCTTGTGAAGATGGAATATGGGGGAGAGCAGAGGTGCGTTGCAGTTCCACAAAGTGATGAATGAAGGACATGCATATTGTATTGAAGAAATAAGTGATGAGAATGCTGTTATTTGCATTTACCAGCTCACCTATGTCAGACCTTTTGATAAACGAAATTCTAATGAAAGTGAGAACATGTACACTGTTACATCTTTCAGAAAATGTTTTGAAATTGTGGTGCACAGTTCAGAATAAATGTTTTTCAAAAACCATTGCGTCTTTTTAGTAAATGTTTATTTCCAAAAGAAATTTCTAGAAGTTCACAACAGTAAAATTCCCGCTTTTTAGAATTAATTAGAAGATAACTCTTACGTAGTTAAACTAAAATACTCTTTGAGAGTTAATATATAAACTCTTAACACCTAGTTAGCATTAGTAAGTGTTAAATTATCAACTCCAGACAGATTTGGTGTTTAACACTAAATCAGAGTTAATGTACCAACTCTCCAAAAAGAGTTAAAGTAACTCTCTCTGGTGTGGACCCATATAGACACTTTAATAGTGTTGAAATCAAATCTGACAGTGTTAATTTGGACGTGCTGGATTTGCTGTGTAGGCTAACATGTGATGCTAACATGGTCTATCAAACAGCAAATCAAATATACAACGCAACAGCAGCTTAAGCTAAGCGTGATCTGTTAAATCACAGAGATGCTTCGTTGTTTCAGCTGATAATCTGCACACATGTGGAGCGAACATGAACATAAATTAACATGAATTAAGTTCTAAGCAAAGCAAGTTGGAGAAATCTGAACCGAGGCCCCGGGTCACTGTGTGCTGGTCCAGCCCTGCCAGTTCAGCTCTTATTTAAATCAACAACAAATTGTGTTAATCTCCACTAACTCACCAACTCTGAGCACGCAGCACGCTTTATATAATCACGCAATCGGAGCTCAGGAAGTCTTTGTTTATTCCTGTTTGTCTGTTTCTTAGAACAGTCGTGAAATGTAAACACATAAGAGTGTGGACATGCTAATAAAGTCAAAGTACACCTCCATGCACATGAAGCAGATTAGAATAAAAACGGTGCAGCAGGGTATCTGTAAAGTCGTGTTGGCAAAGACGGGCTCTGCGTGCCTCTGTTACTGAGCTCCATGTAAACCAACCAGGCCTACTGGGGTGACACTGGAAGTGGCAGGCAAATTCCATTTGGCACGATGGGGGCGCCTGCTGTGGCTGACCAGACATGATGACAGACCTCATCCACAGTGGGCACCGAATAAAGAGCTAAACCGAGCTTTTATGCATCAGCAGGGTCCTCTTGTAAGGCAGGCAAGAATTAAAGGAGAAAAACAGCCCGTGCATGGAAGCGTATAGCAAGGGAGGAAAAAACAAGCAGGGGGGGCGTGCAGTCAGAGCGTAACAGCATGAATAAGTGCATTAATTAATCTAATGAACGGATGAATTGCACGGTTTGTTTGCTACAGCCACAACCTATTTGGTCGGCTTCCCAGCACTCCAGTGCGAGCCCAGCCTCATTAACAAGCCCATCACATCTCGTCAAGTGTTCTGCAGCGCCGAGTGACCGCGCTCACAGGGAGCAGGATCCTCATTAACGCCGCCACATATTTACAAACAGCAGTGGAAGCCTCACTCGAGACGTTCAATCACCACACGGCAAACGTCACAGTCACAAATATCATGTGTTGGCTTTAGGAGCGAGCACTTGGACGTGGCTCACAGGGAAAGGTTTGATTCTGGTACAGGAGTTGAAGCGATAATCCCACGCAGGCACAACACAACAGCTAAAAGACCTCAGACGCTGGCTGTGGATGATGATGACCTTTAGAAATAAGCTTTCATTTTTCCAGCCCTGCACGATGTGCTGCCAGGTTTCAACAGTGGAGACGAGCAGCTTCTGGACCCACAATGCTAATCAGCAGATCCTCCTCAGCCCGATGAAGACAAAGAGTTTATGCAAAGCCAGCACTTACCAGACGAATGGCCTCGATTGGTGGCATCGTGGTCGCTGTCTCCCTGCTCGCTGTCTCCGTGGCCGCTGTCTTTGGAGCTGACCAGGTCGGCCTCCTGGAAGGCTGAACTGAAACGAAGAGAACATTAAGATAAAGCCTATGAAAGACGACCTCGCTTTGTTTTCTTAATCCATGTCAGCATCACAGTAATGGCAGATATCAGCAAATGAGCTAGAAGCTGGTAGAAGAGCTTTTTCCATATTTACCTGTTGACACGTCTCGGCCTGTCGACCAAGTAGCTGAGTTCAGCTCGCTGG
This sequence comes from Neolamprologus multifasciatus, assembly GCF_963576455.1. Taxonomy (NCBI): domain Eukaryota; kingdom Metazoa; phylum Chordata; class Actinopteri; order Cichliformes; family Cichlidae; genus Neolamprologus; species Neolamprologus multifasciatus. The sequence continues at coordinate 14,277,863 of NC_140440.1, read as the reverse complement.
TGTTTGGTCTGAAAGAGAAGGGGCCGTTTTTAGTGCGTCTCCGTATGTAGAGAGAAGAAAGCAGCAGAAGAACAAAACATCACATCCATCGAGCCAGAGACGACACAACCCACACAGCTTTGAGTTGACGTAACTATTACACGTGTCATTCATCTCCACCAGTGGAGACTTCCTCCCCACAGGGAGGGGAAGCTCTGCAGACATGTTGCCAAAGTGCAAGGTGACGTAGCGCACCTATGATGGCTGCAACAGCCCAGAGATGCAACATTTTAAACAGTATATATTTAATCCTGGGTGACTGGGCTTCACGCGCACATATACACCCATTACACTCCCACACCCACCAGCAGCCTCTTTGCCAACCATACATGGTCTTTATACAGCTTTTCTAATTTATCAGCCGTGGAAGCACATCATAAACATGCAGTCGTTGCTTTTTAAGGATTGCAAAAGTCAAGCTTTCTCATTCCTATGTTGTGTTACAGTTGATGCATCGACACTCAGTAACACCCATCTGAAGAGCTAGCATGCCAGTGAAGGGAAATTTGGGGGATGAAATGGCTGCTGAATGTCTCAGGTGTGTATTTCATTCTTATCAGACGTCTAAGGGGACATGAATCAGGCATGCGGAGGAACTCGGATGGAAAGGGAGTTTAAACCGCAGGCAGGAGAGGGGCTCTTACCTCATTTGATAAAATGCTGCCGTTTGATATGATGTCAGGCTGCTGGTCTGTGTACCCTGTCACTATGGCCCCACACGGGTTGTGATCGGTGTCTGTGCTCCTAGAAGGACTACATGGCTTTAGGAACATGAGGTCAGTTTTGGCAGACTCTGGAGTGAGACATACCTGGTAGCAATAGTTCTGGTTTTGGTGGTGGGAGCCAAAGCTCCCAGATTCCTCCACAGGGACTTGAGCCGTGCCAGCCCCGCTGACGTTAACGGCACTTTGCACCAGCATGATATCCGACTTGCTGAGCTTTTTCTTGCGGGCCCTGCCCTGCCGCGAGCAGCAGGAGCTGCAGCCGAAACAGCAGTCGCTGGTCAAGCAGGTATAGATGTTAAGCTTTTTGTCCTTCTGACAGCGCACAGCCAGCACGATCATAACCAGGAGGAAGATGAAGGAGACGGAGCCCAGGGCGATGATGAGGATGAGAGTGAGGTCCAGGGTGCTGTCCTTTGCCTTGGAGGTCCCGCCTTTCTCCCCGCCGCCGCGGCCTTCAGCCACACTGTCCACCAGCACCACCAGCACGCTGGTGCTAGAGGACAGAGGCGGCTGGCCGTGGTCTCGCACCTCAATCAACAGGTCGTACTGCTGATGGGGGTCTCGCTTGACCGATACCCGCCTCGCAGTCCTGAGTTCACCTGTCCTCCAGTCCATCCTGAACATGCCGTTCTCGTTTCCCCTCTGGATGCTGTAGGACAGACGAGCATTCTCTCCATCATCCGCATCCATGGCCACGACGCGTGTCACCAGATAGCCTGGCTCAGCAGAGCGAGGCAGGGGCTCCTTGGCTGTGCCGTTCTTCCCCAGGGGAGCCAGCACGAGCGGGGCGTTGTCATTCTGGTCCACGATGATGACTTTGACAGTGGCGTTGGAGGAGAGCTCTGGGGTCCCTGCGTCTTTGGCCTTGACCATGAAGGTGAACTCCTTCAGCTGCTCATAATCAAACGACCTGAGAGCGTAGAGGTAGCCCGTCTCCTCGTTGATTGACACGTAGGTTTTCACTGACATGCCCTGGATGTCACACTCTACTATGGAGTAGCTGATGACGGCATTCTGCCCGATGTCCGGGTCCAGGGCCGTCACCGCGTGTATGTACGCCCCTGGCACGTTGTTTTCTGTCACGTACACGTCATATACGGGCTGTGTGAACGTGGGCGCGTTGTCGTTTTCGTCGGACACCTGCACTCGAATGGATTTACTGGTGGCCAGTGACGGCGTGCCTTTATCGCGCGCGACCACAGTGACGGAGTAGGAGTCCGCGTGCTCGCGGTTCAGCGGCCCGTCGGTGACTATAGTGAAGTAATTTTTAAAGGAAGATTTCAGTTTAAACGGGACGTCACCGAGGATCTCCACGTGCACCTGTCCGTTCTCCTCTGCGTCCCGATCCGTGACGCTCAGCAGCGCGATCACGGTCCCGGGAGCCGCATTCTCGCTCACCGACTCCGTGACGGTGCTGAAAGTGATTTCCGGTGCGTTGTCGTTCACGTCGCTGAGTTTGACGAGGACTTTACAGTGCGCGGGCACGGCGTTTGGTCCCAGATCTTTGGCCTGAACAAAGATTTGATAGAGGCCGCTCTCCTCGAAATCCACCTCTCCGCGCACCTCGATGCGCCCGGTGCGCGCGTCTATGGAGAACAGGTCTTTGACGCGGCTGGAGATGTGGTTGCTGAATGAATAAACGATTTCTCCATTCAGTCCCTCGTCCAGGTCGGTGGCGTTCAGCTGTATGACGAGCGTGCCCAGCGGCGCGTTCTCCGACAGGCTCACCGTGTACACCGGCTGCTCAAACACGGGCACGTTGTCGTTAGAGTCCAACACTTTGACGACCAGCAGCGCGGTGCCAGTGCGCGGAGGCTGACCGCCGTCCACGGCGGTTAGCACGTACCTGTGCGCCGTCTGTTGCTCCCGGTCCAGCGGCTTCTCCAACACAAGCTCCGCGAACTTGTTCCCGTCCGTCTGGGTCTGCACGTCCAGGTAAAAGAAGTTGTTCGTGGTGATATCGTACGTGCGTAAAGCGTTGGAGCCGACGTCCGGGTCGAACGCGCTCTCCAAGGGGAAGCGGGTGCCCGGAGTGGCGCTCTCTGAGATCTCCACCGTGATATCGGTCTCCGGGAAATTGGGTGGGTTGTCGTTAATGTCCACCACCTCGATTTCAACCCGGAATAGTTCTAATGGGTTCTCCAAGAACACCTCCATGTTTAGCTGACAGCTCGCGCTCTGCTTGCAAATCTGCTCCCGGTCGATTTTCTCGTTAACGAACAGGACGCCGTTCTCCAGGTTCACCTCCAGATAGGGTGTCCGAGAGTTCGGCACCACTTGGAAGCGCCGGGAGGCTAGCTTGGTGAGGTCCAGACCCAGGTCCTCGGCAATATTTCCCACCAGTGTGCCATGGTCCGCCTCCTCCGGGACAGAGTAGCGTATCTGACAGAGCACCCCATCCGCGATGCACAGGACAAGCAAAAGCACAATCATCGCCGTGAAAACAAGTGCACTTGGGTAAAAATATCATATATGTTAGTGAAAAAATGTCAGTTTACATCACCCATTACAGTAAATGCGTAAAGTCTCCAAAATGCGTAAAGTCTCTGTAAATGTACGAGAGGTCCGGAAAACTCTGTGGGATTAAAAAAAGGCGCATTTCATTTCTGACAGGAATCCAAAGGACTCGATGATATTTTTCACTTTTAAAAACTGGCTCTGTTACTTTCGCACACGCGTCCAGGTGAAGCCCCAGCGCGCATTCCAGTAAAGCGCAGAATCTCAGGCAGCTGAAAGTTGGAAACATAAATTATAATCCACAGGAAAAACACACGACTCTGCCTTCAGTGATGAAATCTACTGCAGACTCTGGCTGTCGGCGTCCTGTTCCTCACTGCAGCCGCCTCCACTCCACTCTCCACTGACGCTCTTCACTCAACTGTTTGCTTTTTTCCCTGAGTCGCGCCTCCCCTCTCAGCCCCCGCAGCCGTAAATCACGCGGTAAGCTCTCTCCTGATTGGCTGTTGGGGTTGCTCGTCCGCTCGGCCTTCGTCTCTCTCACTGCCTCTCTATATCTCTCTACCTCCCTGTGAGCGCAGACTGACTTCTCTTAAGGATACCTGCCTGCAGGCAAAGAGAAAAGGGGACAGGAGCGAGAAGGAATTTATTTCTCAAGTGCGTAACGCCCTTCCCAACTCGCCCGTTATAAAGTGCAGCACTAATGAACCAGGGTGTGATTAGAGTGGAGCACTTGTTGACTTGGTGGCAGAGCCTGTGTGAGCCCGAGGACACGCTGGGCGAGCCAGGTTAATGCATGCAAATGTTGTGATATGCATGTATTCAGCATTCACGTGCTGCTCTCAGGGCTGTGCGATATAATTACAGCCAACGGTAGAAGCGTTACATCTCTGTTCCAACCACACAGCAGTGGAACAGAGAGGCAGGGGGAGCAGCACATCCGCGGAGCGCATACGACCCCTGCCGGAGTAAATGCAAACCAGGGTCTGAATCACGGTCCTTCAGTGTAACACAGATAGTTATTGTCACAAGCATACTCTGATTTTATGCGTGGACCAATGAACGTGGCGAGAGTAAAAGGTAAAAGTGGAAGATGGTATAATTATCTTTTACTGTGAGAGTAGCAAACGCGCAGGCGCACTGTCGTTCAAACATAAGTGCGGTGAGCAGGCGAATCGATCCGCTAAACAACTTCTGTATATGTCAAAGGGCGGCGAGGTTTCGGGTGTCCGTGCCCGCTCAATGAAGTCTCTGTGCCGCGTGGGCCGAACTCTAGTGATACACTTGATTCATGCGCTTTAGTAAAAACACTCATATCACTGACAGGTTATCGCAGTACGAGCTCAACTTCACAGCAGTTTTGTGAGTTTGCAGAAATCGCAGATGGGCCCCTGAAACTAAAAAGAGGTCACGCATCAGCTTTTGACTTTCTTGAAAAGTGCGAAACAAAGAGAGATGTGTTGAGCTCACAGTCACTTTTCCTTCTGTATGAGGAGGTCATCGATCCGCTTCGCTCCTGGTTTGTGTCTGCAGTCTAACAGAGATATTTGTGCTTTTCCTTTAGCGCAGTAACAAAACGACTTGTGATTTTGGTCCTCAGGTGACACAGCGCTGGAGTCAGCTGCAGCTCGGTCTGCATGTTGTGGTCACTCGGGGTTTCTGGGTCCATCATGGACGTTAGGGAAGATCACGTCACGTTCACAGAATAACCAAACAAACAAAAGGACTGATAAGAAGAACAGGATGTGGTAGATATCTCAGCATGTTTCATCTGCAGGACACCTGTCAGTACTTTACTCAGTAACACAGACTCGACTGCTTTGACGACTGAATGCAACACATTTTAGAAAATCTACTTTCTATTAACAGAAATCCAGAAAGTAACTGTAAACATTGAACTTTGGTATTTGCATCGTTATTTCAAGCAGGGAATTTTAGTCAGTTTAAAGGAGGGAGCATAACACGCTCAGAATCAAGGATCTGTACCAGAAGTTCCTGATTTTTAATATAGATTATAGAGTAAATTTAGTTTTATAATGAAATATTACTTTGTGATTTGTATTTTCCCCTCTGCTTGTTTTATAGATTTAGTTTGACGTCAGCTGTTGGAGAATGAATTGCATGAAGGAACCGAGACATTAATGTGCAAAAGTCTCAATTCTTCATATTTTGCAGGGAAAGTAGCTGCAGCGCTTTATCGAAGCGTGTAAATATATATGTTCTTCTTCTTCTGGCTGCTCCCTTTAGAGGTCACCACAGTGGACGGTCTGCTTCCATCCTCAGCATCCTCCTCCCTCACACCAATCCTCTGCTTGTCCTCCTTCACTGCATCCTACCAACCTTTACACTCGACGTTTGTCTCTAAGGGTTTGACCCGAGCGTCTCTCTGATATACTCCTTCCTGTCCAAGGACAGACATTGACCACAGACATCGACCACAGACATCGACCACAGACCGTCAGAAAACCTGCAAAACCAGTGAGCAAGAAAACTTTAGACAGTAAAAAAAGATGGGAGGCTTTTTTCACAAAAACAAAAATACACACAACAGGTGTCACAGTTAAATTATGACCTCATCACTTTGACCTTTGACCTTAGCTTAAACAGCTGCTCTGTGCCTACAGCTGAGTGGGGAGAGGAGCTGCTCTGAGACCTAGTGCTCCCCCTAGTGAACCACTACACAACACACAGCCCTCTCCTCTCTCTGCACAAACTCACACGAGTGACACACAGCGAGGGAAACAGACGCACAAGTGCGTGATTCACGTTGTCTGCAGACGGTCAGAGAAACACAAGAAGCATGAATCGGTTCAAAGAACTTATTTTCTAAATCGAGTCAGTGCTGCGGTCAGATACGGATCACCATGACGATAGTGAGCTGAGTGACAGAGCAGGGCTGGGAGAAGTGGACGTGGACACGCTCAGCACTGATGCAGGGACAGTTTTCACAAATATGATCCCAGCTCGTTTGTCCATGCAAACCAACACGCTGAGACACCAGCAGCAAACATTTGATCACTGTGTCGAGATTTTACACGATTGCAACAGTTTCATTTTACAGCTAAAAGCACGTTTGATAAAGTAATGCTCTTCTCAAACATTCAGGAAGCTTAGAGAAGAGAAGAGAGTGGCCTAAAGCAATCTCACCCACGAGATAATTAGAGCAGGAGAAGCAGCTCGTGATCATTAAGTGTGATAAAGCTACAGGGACTTTTCACCGTCACCTTGCTGCGTGCCACACACTTCACTTTTCCATCACTTTGTGACTTTTCTTTCTTTTTAAAGGACCTTCATCGTGCACCCAGCAGTGCATACGTCTCTTATATAGTAGACATTTTTGGAGCAGTGTACAAATACTCTGTACTTTTCAAGACACAACAAGGTTCTTTCTTTTTCTAAATACGATATAAAAACAATTAAGAAGTAACTGAATCCTGTTTAATGTGCACCATTCTTGTAACAAACATTACAACATAAAATGACTCGCTGCCCCGCGGTGGTGGCTGTAGCTCAGGAGGTCGTGCAGGTCGCCTGCTAACTGGCAGGTTGATGGTTTGATACCTGGCTGCTCCGGCCTGCATGCCAAATATCCTCGGACAGGACGCTAACGCCAAGCTGCTCTCTGATGTGACCATCACAGTGTTTAATGAATGAAAGGAGGTAAAGGTAAAAACCCTGTATAAGAACCGGTCCATTTATCGTTTACTCAACTGCTAGTTAAGATAGAAATTGGTCTAACCCACCTGCCTTTGGATCTGAACCAGCACGATCAGGTAAAAGTCTTTCGAGTGGCGTTTTCAGCTGTTAAAGGACCGTCAGCATGTCTATGGTAAAAACTGGAGACAGACACACAACACTATGAAAAGCTCGTTTCTCATGTCAGACAGGGGCTGTTTGTGTTTGTTCTCACTTTTTGAAGCCGACAATCCAACATTTACAAACACTTAATGCTGCGTGGAGACCAGAGAGGAGCCACTCACTTCACTTCTCTTTCTCAGTCCTTTTCTTTCTCAGCTATTTAATATATATATATATATATATATATATATATATATATATATATATATATATATTAGGGGTGCAACGATACTCGTATCGATATTGAACCGTTCGATACAGTGCTTTCAGTTCGGTACGCATGTGTATCGAACAATACAACATTTTTAATTTATTTTATCAACTTTCCTTCTAACGGGGCTGTCTGTGTTGAGCGTTCAGTGGATCTGCGCTCGACAGTGCAGCCTAGGCGGAGTAGTCGAACACAGATTCACTGAGCACAGGGCAAGCTAGCGAGACAGAAGCTAAGCTCTCGTTGCAACATGGCAAATTGAACCTCCCCCACCCTCATTCAGATCTGGCGTTTGGAACTATTTTGGTCTTCATGTGACGTATGACCCTGAAGGTAAGCGCGTCATGGACTAAAGTAAAACAGTATGTTGGATGTGCCAGCAATGCTCAATTACATGGGTGGGAACTAGTGTGTTAGCGCAGTTAGCTCGTTAACGTGTTGGCCGTCCAGCCCCACACACGGGGCGATCTGCGGTAGCTCGTTAACGGAGATTTGCCGTGTTGTGGCGTTAACGTCATTTCAGATTAACGCTGACAGCACTAGTGGGAACACAACGAATATGACTGCACATTTACTCTGACATCATCCTCGTGCAAAGACAAGTGGAAGCAGACAAAAACAACAAGCACGCATGCTACAAACTTTACCCGAGTCATTTAGACAGCCGTTAGCACATGATTCTCCTTATGGGGACCTGATATGTTTAATATGCTGCTGAGAATATAGCCCAGAAGAAGCGTATAGTATAGCTTTTATTTTGGAAAGAGACATTTCTCTGTAATAAACTCTCTTTTCCAAAGATGAGTGATTCCTCAATCAGATACAGGGCTCGCAAAATCGCTAGCCCGACGTCCGGGGGTTAGCGATTTTTCCAGTCGGGCTGCCAAAATCTATCTCTGCCCTGCCCGTCGGCCTATCGTAGGAAGGAAAAATATATGTCAATGCTTTTGCATTCTTTCGGAAATGTAGCTGGGTAATTATGTCATTGGCATCGGTGAGCCACTGTCAATATGTGACATATTGAAATCGCGTTTGAATTTGCGCTTGTTTTTTGCTTTCACTTTGCAATCGCGCGAACTGTGTATAGAGAGCGACAGCACTGATTGGTGAGTGATGATAATTTGCGCACCAATTCTTCTGACATCTTATCAATCGTTAGCTTACTATGCAAACATGACAAGTGAAATCTCCCGCAGCTTAAACATGTGAGAGGTTGATCGCGCAGAGAATCGCTGCCAAAGAAAAGCTTACCACAAAACGGAAAAGTTATGACAAATCAGACTATAAGGCAAAAAGAAAGTGCAGCTTTATGGTTTCATGGACAAAAGAATTTCTGTGGCTGCAATATGACAAGCTAAATAATAACCAGGGCTGCACATAAGTGGTCCGCAGGTGAGCATTCGCTGTCAAAATAAAAAACGCGCACAAGATAAGAAGTTGCAACGCGTGTTTGCGTACATAAAATTTTCTGGAGGAGGACAGACATTTGTTTAGAACTCTTAAAGATGTCGAAGAAGCTCCTTTAAGCTATTACTTTGGTGTTCCTCCACCTCCAAAGAAATGTCAGAAGGAGTCCGAACCACAAAAGAAGCGCGTATTCTCAGAAAAGTGGTTGCAGGAGGTGAGCTGGCTTCAAACAAATGATGAACGCACAGAGATGTGGTGCAGAATGTGCCGTGAAAATTTAATAAATGACAAATTAATAAAAAGGCATGAACATTTTTTTTGTATCGAAAAAATATCGAACCGTGACACCAAAGTATCGAACCGAACCGTGAATTTTGTGTATCGTTGCACCCCTAATATATATATATATATATATATATATATATATATATTTAGCACAATATTACAGTGACCTAAATCTAATGCTCATGTCATCAACTAGGGGTGGGGGGAAAATGGATACTGTGTAGTGTGGTGATATTTTGTTACAAAAAGGTTTTTGTGCTCTGACTTCAGAGCATGTTGATCCTTTTTCTGAGCAAGAATCCTGACATTCCTTCACTGTCCAAATGTGTTTAATAAACATGACAGTTTACTTATTTTAATTTAAGACATGTTTTATTTTAATTAAGTTTAAAACTTTTTTATTTAATGTAAAATTATATTTTGTTTTAATTTACTTTCAAATTCTTCAGTTGCTGAAGGGGCTGCATAGTTTTCATAAACTGCATAGTTCAGAATAGCTATAATTGTACCAGATGGTTGATTCAGTTAAGTTGGACTAGACTGTAATACAAACCGTTCAGTTTGTCAACAATAAAACTGAAATGAGAGAAAGACTGAGTGTGAGACTTTGATATTAGAGAAAATGATGATTGATAAAGTTTACCTTTATGTACAGAATCTGAATATCGCAAAATATTTTTAAAAAGTGCAATAATATCGTATCGTGAGTTGTATGGGGATTCCCACCTCTATCATCAACACCACTGCACCTCCTCTGAATGTGTCTTTTAGGCTTTTTCTATCACAGACAAAGATGAAAGAAATGTAACAGATACGTGACACGTATGCAGGCACCAAAGAGAACATTAGGAAAACAACAATGCAACATAATGCCAGACTGAGCTGCTCAGGGTGGCAGCGTGTTGGAGCAGCTCTCTTACCGTTACAGTTTAAAACTTTCATTCCTCTGTTTTTGGCTGAAGGTTTGCATTTCTCTCTATTTTTTGGATCCTGTGCAGCTGGAAGGAATTTTGCTGATAATCTTTTTATTTTTGATTGTTTGTTGTGATGCATAAACATAACAACAAGGCGGCTTACAACTGGAGCTGATTAACACTGCATAAGCTGAAATAATACCTCAGCTGAAGCCATAAATCCAAGATGACTTGAAAAGGAGTCATCGTGGATGCAGAGCCTATCCTTGCCTATCAGTAGTGGGCAACGTGAGATCACTGGCTAACAAGATGGATGAACTCCAAACCCTAATAGGGACTCAGCCGGAGTATCGGGAATCGTCTCTCTGCCAGGCTCCACGAGCGGACAGAGACTTGAAGAGGAGCAGAAAAAGGAAGGGAGCTGGATTAGCAGTGCTTGTCAACAACAGATGGTGTCATCCAGGACATGTTACTGTGAAGTGTCGTCTCTGCAGCCCAGACACCGAACTTGGCAGCAAGTTTCCATCCATATTATTTACCAGTGTTATTTTGGCAACTGGTTACGTTCCACCTTCAGCCGTCACTTTTGTCAGCTGCTCAACGAGAGAAAACAAGACACTGGATTTGTTTTAGGCAATTGTCAAGGATTCATATATCTCCAAATCAAGACCTCCTATGGGAGTCTTGTTTTTCTCTGCTCAGAATGTAAACCCCTCGTTCAGAGGCAACCTGTGACGAGGAGATCTGTGAGGAAGTGGTCACAGGAAGCCGAAGGAACCCTGCAGGGTTGTTTTGAGACTACAAACTGGTCTTTGGCAGGAACATGGAGAGGACATCAATGCCATGGCCGAGTGTGTGACTGACTATATAAACTCCTGTGTGGACAGCATCATCCCCACTCAAGCAGGGAAATGCTTCCCTAATAACAAAGCCTGGATCAGCAGTGACCGAAGGGACTGATAGACAAGAAAATTCAATTTAATTGAACAAGAGCTTTCAGGGAGGGACAGGATAAAGTCAAGATTAGAGACAGCAAGGACAAGTACAGGAAGAAGCTGGAAATGGTGTCATCTGTTGATCTGCTGGTTGGAGATTCATATTGGTGGGGGTCAGCTGTGATTTGGAGAGGAGCATTAATGTATTACTGCTCCAGTCTCTCCACTGACTTCATAATAACAGGTGTTAATGTTAGAGGTCTGTAGGTTCATCGGGGTCATCAGTCACTGAGGACTCGAGACAACAAGTTTAATCTGGGAGACGTGGAAGACGCAGTGCAGCTCAGGGTGGCCTTAAGCTCCTGATTATTGTGTTCCACTTGGCCATTAGTCTGAGGACGAAAGTCCGAGGACAGACTAATGCCGCGGTAGGCTACTACTGCTATCCAAGCCAGAGAGAAACTTGCTACCAGAACAGCTGCAGGCAGGTAATCGTGTCGTTTCTACCAGGTGAATTTTGCTTTGTGCACCCAAAGACTTGCCTTAGACCGGACTGAGGCGAGAGCGTAGAGATGACAAGATGACTGTTTCCAGGTTCACGTTCATGTGGATAACTGACTCGATTTCCCGGCAAGTGATCCAATTACAGAGGAGGGAATCAGGATGGTCGAACATCAGAGGTTGTAATGGAGGCGGAAAATTGTCGGGAGAGCATGTCAGGCTCGATGTTGTTAGAGTCAGGTCTGTAAGAGATCGTGAAGTTAAACCGAGTGGAAAAAGACTAAACACCTGCAGATGATTGGAAGTAGGCGAGGTGTTTGTGGTCGGTCCAAACAAACAGGTGGCCCAATCCTTCCAACCTTCCACTCTTCTTGGAGAGCATGGGAGCAGGTGTTTGAGACTTTAGCAGGAGATGAGCCCTTATTATTTTCACCTGTCAGTAACCCCACCATTACTGACAAATTATGCTGTTTTGGCCGCATGGGGCAAGAATCAATGAAATGACCTTTTGGGCCACAATAAAGGCATCTATCTTCTTCTGTGTTCTGAGGGGAGGGGCTCTGACTGACCACGCACGACCAGTCTGGATCAGCTGAACCCTGCTGTCTACCGTTCTGCTCTCTCAGCCTGTGGGACCCACCCTGAGACCAAGCTGGAGGCTTAGTTCACTCTGGACCCCTGAGGACCCCAAACCGTGAGCTGGGACCCCATCCAGCTTCCTGCATCAGCTGGTGTTCAGCTAAGCTGGGCTACCCTGTGCTGCCACGAGTCACAGGGATGTGCCACCACTGCTGCCACTGCTGTCCAAGCCAGAGAGAAACTTGGGGTTAGTGTCTTGCCCAAAGAAAATTGGCATGCAGACTTGAGTAGCCAGGGATCAAACCCCCAACTTTACAACCTCCCCTAACTCCTGAGCTACAGCCACCCCTTTGCCCCTGCCATCAGCCTTCTGTAGATCATCACTTGGTACCAAACAAGGGAAGGAAAGGAAACCTCCAGCAGAGCCAGTCTCAGGGAGGGGCGGCCAGTGACGGGATGAAAGACATGCTGTGCAAGAGTGGCAGAGATGGATTATTACTAATGATTAAATGCAAAGTGGTGTTAAAAAAGAAAGACAGAAGAAAAAGACATTCTCCAATCAAAGGAAGCTCCCAGCAGAATACTGCAGCTGACTTAAGGGGGGGGGGGGGTTCAGGGTCAAGTGACAAATATGACTTTTTTTCGCCAGACTGAATGAGATCTTCTAAGTGAGTGAGACAGCGTTTCCTCTCCTGCTTTAAGCTCTGTGTTTGTTAGTTACACCAACGAGTCAAGTCTGATTGGACGGCTTCTTTCCCACAGTATCCTGGGTCGTATGCAGTGAGGATGTAACACTGTTAATGGGATCATCACCCTCTGCCAGAGTTCAGGTAGCTGCTCTGCATGCTGTGGGAACAGGGCATTAAGAGAAAACACATCCTTGAACCAGTTGCAGCACTGACAGCTGAAATGTAATCCCCACTGCTGTGTAATCCATTACTGTAAATGTAATTGTTATTAAATGATCAGAGTTTCAGGAATACTGTTAAATGTTCACTGGTGGTCGGGCTCATTTACACTTTGAGAGAAGTCGATTGAGTCTGACAGCAGATTAAAAGCAGCGCTGAGGCTGTCGTTTTCAGCGTGGACGTTAAAATAACCCACTATAACTATTTATCTGAAGTGAGGACTGAACCAGATGAAAAGTCTGAGAAATCAGATCAAATCGGTGGGCGATAGATAAAACAAATAAAACTGGTTTTAGGCTTTGAGATGAATTAAAGCTGTCTGGGTCTGTGGTTGACGAATGTGCTGGTGAAGATTTGTGCCGGTGCTCTTCCTCAGTCTGTGTTTCAAGGATTCTGTAAATCATTATTTTTAAATAGTTTGCTAAGAGGGACGTAGGACAGACGTCATGTTTAATATTCCACATTTAAGTGTTTTACTATTTGCTGCAGTCGAGGATACCATGTTGTTATATTGATGCTATAATTTATTTTACTTAAATTGGTAAAAACTCTTAAAATAACTTTTAACAAGAAGATAGTGTTGAGCTGTTGCATCACCATTTAGCCAAAATGGAAATCAAATGGAGAGAGAAAGGAGGATGTTATGATCCAAAGCGTCACCTGTAGGCCGCGGCTGCTCGGCTGCCAGTGGAACTGAGAGACGAGTAGGGATGGGTACCGGTATCATGGCACCGGTTCTGACATAAACGGCAGTAACCAGACAGAAAAGCAGCGCACATTTCGGTGCTTTATTTTCCTGAGCTGTGATACACTTTAGATTCTAGCCAATCATTTTACGTTTCCGAGGACAGTAGGCGGGTCCAGGTACGTACGTTCTTTTAGAGCAGAGCTACAGATTAAAAATGTCCAAGGCGAAGCGGTCAAAGTCTGGCTGTACTTCACAGCAAAAGATGCAAACTCAGCAGCTGCAACAAGTGCTTTAAGCTGATACTGTGATACTGTCAAAGGAGGTAACACCTCAAATCTGATGACACACCTGGCGACGCATAGCGTTTTTTTAAAAGCCGAGAAATGCGCCGTATTTGATAGCTTGCTGCGAGACCTCACACCGAGCACATCTACTGCGGGTGTGGTGCCTGTTATCGGAGTTAGCAACATCCCCCAAAAACCCGAAGAGGAGAGTCCTGGCCCCTAGCCCTGCCAGTGTAGCAGAAATGATGAGGATGATGATGCAGCAGCAGCCGTTCTTCTGAAACGGCTGATAGAAGGAGCAGGAGACAAACTACACAAGGGTTGACTTGGAATTTGGCTGCTTCCTGTTCTGTGTTTTACACATAGCTCAGGTTATGGCTGGAAAGTTAAGGATTGTGAAAAATGTGAAGAGACCAAACCAGTGGACGAAGTAGAGCGAGGGCTGAGGCGAGTCACAGACTGACAAAGGCAAGCACAGATGCAGAGACAGCAGGGACGGCGTGTTGACGCTGACACTTAATGAATGAGTATGAATGTACCTCGTTCACACTCAAGTGAAAGTTTTTAAATAAAGTAGCTCCATCCCTGTGACGGCATTTGGAACATGGTGCCGCATACTGACAGCGCTGTCAGTACAGTCTATTTTTCCCAGATTTTGCCTGTCACCTCGGCTCATTTAGGCTCGCTCCCCATCCCGTTTCATAGGCTGCACCTGACACCTCAAAGACTTGCGCTTACAAGCGCGTTCGTTTTGAGTAAAAGCAACAGAGAAGTTCGATTTCAGTGAAAACAATAACTAATGTCAAAGACGTATCTGCTGCTCGAGCTAGAGATGCTATCTGCTAACTCTGAAGAAAAACCCTCAAACATGGCTAAACACACTTACTCAGGGCCCAGAATGGTGCTGTCACGGTGGCATCGCTCAAGCAGTGGGAGCTTCAGTCAGTCAGTCTGCTGGCAAGAGGCAGACGGTGCGAAGCCAATGTGAAGCTCCCCACAGCAACGGGGAGAGACGGGGAGGCGAAGACAGACAGAGACGAGTGGAGGAGAGACAACAACATGGACAGATGGAGAGAGAAGTGAGGAGGGATGGAGGAGGAGTGACACAGGCACAGATGGACGTCAGGCAGCCGTCTCCACACACTCAACACTTATTTCATAATCTTAGGAAAGTTTCAACTGTAGAAAAGTAGTTCTCACACATTCAAATCTATTTCATGCACAAACACATTACCCGTGTTTACAATTAATGTTTGCCTTGATGACATTTGAGGAGCTGATGAATAAGGATAATGAGAGAGGTGTGGATATTTCTCAGGGCTTTTTTAACACCTTGAAGATCAATCAGATACCTGAAGACCTGAGAAGAAGTAATAATATTAATAATGCATTTTATTTAAAAACCCAAGGTCACCTTACAAAAGAACAAAATTAATAAAAGAAGCAACAGTCATTAAATATATAAAATAAGTTAAAATTGCAAAGCAGAACTTGACAACAGATAAAATCAGCACTGAAGCGAATAAATGGCCTGTATTTGTATAGCGCTTTACTCGTCCCTAAGGACCCCAAAGCGCTTTACATATCCAGTCACCCACACATTCACACACTGGTGATGGCAGCTACATTGTAGCCACAGCCACCCTGGGGCGCACTGAATAAGCCAGTTTGAACAGAAGTGTACTGGTACTGATTTTCAAGAGCCACAGATGTAATGTTTTCTTTGAGAGAAGGTCAGGAGGAGTTGGGCTGTGTCCTTGTGATCTTTACAAAGCATATCAGAAAGCCAACGGAGGAAATGCAGGATCTGCTCGTAGGGGAAATCTTGAAAAGCTTCAGTGTCCCAGCACTCAAAGATCCATCTCTGCCCACTTCAGCAGGACTCATCCTTTGATTGTGTGCATAAATTTAGTGCCTCTGTTTGACACACAAAAAAAAAAGAAATGGCACTGATGAATTTTAATTTTTAATTAGCAGACTGCTCTTAGGAGAGCCCAGGTCTCTCGTCCACTCATCCTCATCTGGATCACTTGTCAGGTCTGTGATGGATCCGTACTGGCAAAGACATGAAAACCACATATTGATTTTCCAGGAGGAAAATACCTCCCAATGAGACAGTGTGACAATAATGTTATTAACCTCTGTCTCTCTTCCACAGCATGTCTTTATCCTGTCTTCCTTCCATCACCCCAACCAATCACAGCAGATGGCCCCGCCCCTCCCTGAGCCTGGTTCTGCTGGAGGTTTCTTCCTGTTAAAAGGGAGTTTTTCCTTCCCACTGTCGCCAAAGTGCTGCTCATAGGGGGTCATATGATTGTTGGGTTTTTCTCTGTATCTATTATTGTACGATATACAGCACTGAGGTGATTGTTGTTGTGATCTGTATAAATAAAATTGAATTGGAAAAATGTAAATCTGGTGAACTTCAAGGACATCCATGCAGGAATCAGAGAAGCAGAGAGAACGTGGTGAAGGATGATATTTAGCCACAGTCGGTAAAACTGTTCCCGTCAGGCCTGAAACACCCAGTGGAAGTGCAGCAGTGCCAGTTGTGACATGATAGTGGTTTGTGTCGACACAATATGGCTGCTACATGTTTACACATGATTTACACTCAGTCAGTAAAAAATAATACTATAATACACTATAACAACATTACATTATGATAAGTAGCACTGCATGTAATCGATAATGTAATTTGATTATAATGTTCAAATACTTTTTGGCTCATGATGCTGTTTTGCATGCCTGTAAGTGTCACGGTCCTCCTTTGCATCTCTGCCTTTCTCCCTCTCTCGGTCAGGATGAGTGTGGGTGTGTTTGTGTGTGCGCTGCTAACCTCACCTTAATGAGTCCGTTTGTTGTCATCTGCTGATCAACTATAACCAAACCGTATGCTAGAGAGATCCGTCAGTTTTCGCCAAAGCCATGTGACGTGGATGTTTAGAATCAGGGTTGGAGCAGTGTTTTGAAAAACCTCAGCTTCATAAGTTCGACACGGTGATGAAATGTCCGTATCGAGCTTTCCAGCGACTCACCTGTTCTGCCCTCGGTGCAAAAGCCTGCACCACTGGTCACAGCAGTAAGTGAAGTTACTCAAATCAGGAAACAACCAGTGAACAGAAACTCTGCTGGCGTTCATCAGAGGACTGTGATTGGTTGAATGTGAGTGCTGAGAACAGAAAAGCACTGATAGTAATAGTCCTTTTACTGCTGCACTAGATTTCATCTTCCAGGTGTCCCTGCTTCTCTGTTCACTGAGAAGAAATCTGGATGGTAACATAATAACTCCCTGTGTGTCTATCTGCAATCTTTACATTTATCAGGATCAGAATCGTTGTTGATGTTGTAGCGATTGGACAACGAAATTCAGCTGCAAGTCTATCAGTGCAAAAAGAAGAATTATATTAAAATAAAGTTAACAAAACATAATTTATATATATATGCAAAAAGATTATAACAATAAATGCAATTGTTTCCATATTGACTTCTCTCCATTTGACAGCGTTGATGTAAATACCAACTGCTGAGGGATAAAAGCTGCTCCTTAGACTTTAGTTTTCCCGTTTATGGACGGAAGAGAGCCGTTCAAACAGTGCAGGACCAGGTCAGACGGGTCTTGAAGGATTTTATTAATGTTCCTGAGACGACAGGAGCTGTGCAGTTCTTCAAGTGAGGGGATGATACAGCCAACTATCTGCTGGGCTTATTAAACAACCAGCTCAAACTGCCAACTTTGAGCTGGGAGACTCTACTGAGGGAACGAGCATCTGGGAAAGGCTTCAACTGAAGATGATCTAAGGGACTCTGAGGAAGACAGAGAACACGCACGTCTCACTCTGTAAACAACAGTCAGTTTCATGATTAGTTATATAAATATATTCTGTAAACTTTAATTAATCAAATGTCTTTTAACATAATTTTTTAATGATTTACTGACACATCATCATTTGACTGATAAGCACCGTGTGACGTTCACTGGTCAATCCTATTAACTACACAATAATTAAAGTGTTTACGCTCTCAAACACAAATAGTCCAATCACAGTAAAGCACCAAAGTGAGCGTCGATTTGTTTTGTTCAAGGTTAATAAGATTATAATTGATGAGACTCTAGACTGAAAAATAATCTGACCGACACTAACAGATATATGCTGAGTATAACAGTGAACGACAGCCAGCAGAACATTTTATTTTCCTGGTTTCATTGAAATGGTTTTTCCATCATCAGGATTTGATTTCAGGTGAAGCTGCTGAGTTTCAGTGATGTCGTACCAAACTCCAGCTTGGATTTTGGCAAGTGTGTTACTATTTTTTTAAATCATTATTATTATTATTTTCTAGTTTGCGTTACTATTTTTAAGATTGATATGTTTCTTTTCTTTTCTTTTAGCAGCACGGTGGCACGGTGGTTAGCACTGTTGGTCCTGAGTTCAATTCCACCATCAGTTTTTCTGTGTGGAGTTTGCATGTTCTCCCCGTGTTTGTGTGGGTTCCCTCCGGCTTCCTCCCACCGTCCAAAGACATGCAGCTTATGGGGATAGGTTAATGGATTCATCTAAATTGCCCGTAGATGTGAATGTGAGAGCGAATGGTTGTCTGTCCCTGTGTGTTGGCCAGAGATGGGCAGTAACGCGTTACTTCTAATCGGATTACTTTTTTCGAGTAAAGTAAGGGATTACTATTGCAAAAACGGTAATTAGATTACCGTTACTTTCCCGTAGGAACGCTGCGTTACTGCGTTACTAAAACCGTGATTTTTTGCGAGAATGTCTCATGACAGTGACGTAAGCGAGTGCGACGATCGTGACAACAGCTGTGTGCAGATCAACAATGGATCATATATCGAGTGCAGAGAGAGTATGAGCGTGCAGCGTTTAAAGCGTGGAAGTACTGACCTTACTTTGAGTTTGATTCCATAAAAAGTGACAAAAACATTAGTGTCCGTTGTGCGTGGGAAGAAAACTTCTTTTTACAGCGAAAAAAACCCCTAAACTTCCGAGCAAGCGCCGAGTAGCTACGACGTAATGGGAAACTCACAGAGAAACTCGCAGATTCTTCCACTGACCGCTGCACACCTGCACCAGGGTAAACCTCCGCCTACCCCACTCCTGCTTTACAGGTGAAAATAGAGCAACAGGACCGCTAGTCTTTGACTTTATTTATTTTCTGCTGTGTTTTACTTGCATCTAGTTGAAAGACTGAGTGTAAACACACAAAAATATTTTATTTTATGTGCTGGAATGTGCAGAAAATAGGTTTAAATGTTAAACTAATTTCTTCCAGTCAGAGAATGTTGCAGATAATTAAATTTTTGCTTGATGCATAAAGTTAAAAGATTAAAACTAATAAAACAAGTTTTAAAAAGAGACTTTTCCATTTGATTACATTTTGTATGATGATTATGCAGAAAAAGTAGAATTGGGCTGAAAGATCTATCACTTTATCACCTATTCAGGGTGTAAATCGTGTTTTTAAAAAGTAACTAAGTAACTAAGTAATGAATTACTTTTGAAAATAAGTAATCAGTAAAGTAACGGGATTACTTTTTGGGGGAAGTAATCAGTAATTAGTTACTGATTACTTTTTTCAAGTAACTTGACCAACACTGGTGTTGGCCCTATGAGTGGAAGGGCGAGAGGTGGGTGGAAGCGAATGGACAGATGCTTCTTTTAAATGTATATAACTCTTGCGTGGTGTTTGGCTCTGCTGGATCCATTCTCAGAATTATTCAAAAAGGCAAAAATATAAAATAATGTGTTAAATAATGAAGCCCACACAAGCATGAAGAGGTTAACTGTATGACTTTAACTCATGCTCTAGTGGTAGTTATAGAGGGATGAGCTGAATGTTGCCATTGAAGGGTGAGCGTCTCCGTCAGCACCGTCAGCACCGTCAGCACCATCAGCACCATCAGAGGCACTTTTAACATCAAACTGCAGACGGATGTTGAACCTTTTTGTATGATGGCCCCACGTCACAGGATCACTGTTAGTCCTACGATAGTTGGTGTGCTGTTCAGTGGTGACCCAGAAACAGCAACAATTGTTACAGAAAACTATTCTGGGCAACATATTCAGGCCATCTTTCCATTATCGAGACTCACTGACACTGACACTGCCAATCAGGATAAAGCTGGTCATCAGCTCACTAAGTC
This sequence comes from Neolamprologus multifasciatus, assembly GCF_963576455.1. NCBI lineage: Eukaryota > Metazoa > Chordata > Actinopteri > Cichliformes > Cichlidae > Neolamprologus > Neolamprologus multifasciatus. The sequence continues at coordinate 14,257,915 of NC_140440.1, read as the reverse complement.
AACCCAAGGTTTCCTCTGCGTGTTCATATGAAAGAGGAACATCTGACCAATCACAGTGAGGCCTTTCATGGATCATATGACTGTTCTTCCACAGAAGATGACGATCTCTGAGCACCACTTACTGCAGGGATGTTATCAAATGGTGGTGAAGATCATAAAAACCAGTAAAATGCAGCTCTGTTATTAAAATGCCACTGAAAATTCCTCAGTTAATCTGGAGATTTAGTCCACACAATAAACATTTCATTCCAGTTAATAGTTTTATTAACTGCAGGCTCACGGCTGTTGGCGACGGCTGCACATCAGAGCTCTGAAACTTTAAACTAGATCCACACAAACTCCAGTCTGTCAAAGGAAACACTGAAATCTCTTCAGCTTATCACAGATCAACACGTATTCTTGCCACCATGTAAAACAGCAGATTAGAATCATGTATGACAACATTTAGACCTTTTCTCAATCACCAAATTACTACATGGACATCCCTGTAACAATGTAACACACAGTTTGTGCGTCATTCAGTGGTTTTAGTAAGGCACATGTATCAGCACGTGTATCACAGTTAATAAAAGAACCAAAGAAGACACAATGTTAGAACATAGAAGCCAGGATAAACTTTAAAATCTTACTTCTCACGTTCAAATGTATCCATAAATCTGCTCCTTCATATTTGTGTGACCTGCTCCATATCACCACTGTTTCCCGCCCTCTCAGATCATCATCTGCTACTCATCTTACCGTTCTGTCCTCACACCTCATCACTATGGGGAGCAGAGCTTTCAGTCGCTCTGCTCCTCGGCTCTGGAGCTCTCTTCCTCCTGCACTAAGAAATATCGACTCCCTCTCCGTATTTAAGTCACAGCTCAAAACACACCTGTTTAGACTGGTTCATTCGCTTTAATGCTGATTTTATCTGTTGTCACGCTCTGTTTTGTAATTTTAACTTATTTTATGTATTTTATGACTATTGGTCCTTTTATTAATTGTGTTTTTTGTAAGGTGACCTTGGGTTTCTGAAAGGCGCCCTCAAATAAAATGTATTATTATTATTTATTATTATTACAATGTTTCCAGCTGATGTTAAACTGAAACTCTCAACATAAGCTGAATTTTTTACAGCGAGTAGACAAAGTTTAACTACTTTTATTAAAAGGCTGAGGAGCCACCTTTGATCTCTGCATCTTCTCCACAGTTGTTGTGTTGATTGATTCTCAGTTCTAAGACCATGACAGTGCTGAGCATCTCTGAAAGAGAGCAGGTTGCACTTATGGTGCAGACCATAAAGATGGATTTATTGGATTAAATATTCTTAAATGTTAAATGTTCTTCCAGTGAAGTGAGGAGCTGGTAGCAGAGGTTTAGGACGTGCTCGTACACATTCTCTCTGTTCTGTGATGGATTCAGGATGAAATCTGCATCTCCCCGCCTTCATCAGACCCTTGATGGTTGTAAAGTTGTAAATGCTGATGTCTTTCTTCAGTGGACTGATGGGTAAAACTAACTGTCAGTAGGATCAGCCTAATAAAGCCATGCACTTTGCTGATAATGTGATTTAGCACTTCTGGCAGGTAGTAGCAGCTCCGGGAAAGAGAAAACTGAGCTTCTATTGTCATTTGAAACTCTTGGATTAATAACTGACATTTGCCTGGGATGGATAAAAATCCAGGTGTTCACGGTGTTGGAGATTCTGTTATTTCTGAGTGCTTCCTCTTTAAACCTTTTCTGTGTCTCTGTGTTTCCTTTGTCCTCTGACACAATTGTAAGTGGCTTCACTTGCCCTAGTTCTTTCAGGGCAGGGGAGGAGGGTGGAAATTGCCTCCCTTAATTGAGTTACCTCACATATCTATTCCCTATTCCCACTCGAACTGATCATCCTCTCTTCCACTTTTGCTGCTTCTCTCACTCCATCACGTTGTCATTGGGCTTGTCAACAGATCTGAAGCTGCATCTGTTCTCATTTTTATTTGGAATATGTCTCCAAGATAAACCTTCCACTTCCATCGGAAACACAAACATATAAGGAAAATATGAACTTTCCTTCCAGGTTATCACAAATTTTTACTGTGAAAAGGTAACACACTGTTCATCCTGGAAGCAATAGTTGTCAAAGCAGCATCTCCTCAGTCGTCATAGCTGAGCTGTGCTGAAGCATTTAAGCTTTATTCTTCTTCGGCATGTGGAAACCCTCCTTCTGTGTCCTCCACTGTCAAGAAAGAGCCATCGTGTCTCTTTGTGGCTGAATGGTGTAGACACACTTATCTTTGTGATGTTAGGGTTAAAAATTATTAAATTATTTATGAAATGATTAAATAAAGCTGATTTATTATTTTAATATATACAGAATAAGCATGTTGGCGCTCCATGTTTGAGGGTTAAAACGCTTCGATCATCAGACGAGGCAACTAAACACGCTGTGCTGGTGACTGTGTGGAGTCCTGAGCTTCCCACAGCCTCGTCTCCACAGCCAGAAGCTCCACATCGTGTGTTTTGTTCAACTCACACATGATGAGCTTCTTTATTCACACAGCAGAGCAGCTTTATGAAGCATGGATGGATCTGATGGTAAAACTCAAAACACGTTGCACAGGTGAGCAGAACTACAGAGACGTCAGGTTGAGTCGTTTTTCACAGCTCAGGCCGACTGGAGGATTAATCCAGAACAGGTCAGTTTATTCCACAGACGTCTCACATTCAGACCTTAAACCTGTTGATTCTCTTTTAGCTACTTTTCATTTATCTGAACTGTTATATTGTTTCCAGTTTGATCAGCTCACATCCTGTTGTTTGGTTAATAGATTACTCACTTCCATTTCTGCTGCTCTATGTAGATTGTGTTAGTCGTCACTGACATGAACGGGCTCAGGCTGTGTTTACTGGGCTCTCACTGGTCCATGTTCCCCACTGATAAATCCTCTGATCGATGACTGTCATCAGGAAGGCTGAAGGGCTCAAAGTGGCATCGTGGTTTGTTTTCCACTCGCACCTTTGCTTTTTACTTTTACCTGCTGGTTACCTTTCTTCACTTAAAAGCATTTGCTCCTATTTTTATCATGTAAAAAGACTTGGAAACCTAAATTAAAATATATCCCTTCCTAACACAAACCCAGCATGCTGGGTGGAGCATTGAACACAACAACCATATCAGTCCAGTGCAATAACCTGCTGATAGACGCTGTGGCCAAAAGACAGCTTGTGAATTGAAACAAAATGTGTTTGTGAAGAATAAATCAATCCAGACGTCGTTACTCTGGATTTGTGTTTATTTCTGTGAGGTTTACAGGATTTGTAGCTCTTCATTTCTTTCTTTTCACATCTTTTGAAGTCTGCAGGTGGAAGAATAATGTTGAAGTGCATCAGGTGACATCAGGGGGTCCTGACCGATGTGGCAACATCCCATCACACTGCAAACCTGCCACGTCGTTGTTCTTGCACTGAATCCACAGTCTGATTCTCCTTCTCCCCGTTCTCCCGTCTTTACATCATCATCGTCATCGTCACCTCCCCCAAGCCTAACCTAATTACCAGCTTATTTAACATTTATCTTAATTACCCCCACACCCCCTCTTACCCCCTCAAATTTAATTAATGTAATCAATAATTTATTTAAATATCTCCTTTTAAATTAATTATTGTTGCATCACAGCTAATTAGCTATACTAATTAAGCGAATGGTTTCCCCTCTGTGTGCGTCGCAGATCAAATTCATAAAGTGTTTCAAGTATTGTTTACAGGCGAGTCCTCGTTATCAGCTCTCACTAACTCTCTCTGACACTTCCCATGTTTGTTTGTTTGGACAGAAACAGCTGACTGTCCTGTTGCTAAGCTGCATATCAGTTAAAAGCTTTAGCTGTGCTCTCTTTTTCCTCACCGTCAGGCGTTCACATTTTTGTTCCTCTCCATCATTTCTTTCCTCCGCAGTGCTCTCGCACTCTCATGACATTTAGAAAGAGCTCCTATCAGGTCACGTTCGAAGCACTGAGCAAGGAGACGATATGACAAGAGGAAAATGTCTGATTGCAGAGTCTGCTTTGCATGTCTAAGTGTTATGTAGTTAACATTTATGTTAAGTTAACATTTATGTTAACTACGTCCAAAAATATTAGAGGACTGGCCGAAAGCCAGCTTCACAGTTTTAGCCAGTGAGTCACCATGGTTACTTAACAGGGTTTTGGCTTTAAAAAGGTAAGAAAATAAAATTACTTTTTGATTTAATTTTTACTTTAGAGCAGAAGAGTCTGTTTTTACCAGCGTATAAAAACCAAAGAGTTCTGTGTATTAAATATCTATTTTGTCCACTTGATGTATGCTATGGTCCTGTCCATCATGGACACACTGCAGCTCGTCTTTTTGTTGCTAACGTGAATAAAACTGAAAGCAGAACATTATAACATCTGGGTGTTAGAGTTAGGAATCACCATACATCCCACGATACGATTTTATTGCAATTTTTTTAAATATTTTGCGATATTCAGATTCTGTACATAAAGGTAAACTTTATCAATATTCATTTTCTCTAATATCAAAGTCTCACACTCAGTCTTTCTCTCATTTCAGTTTGATTGTTGACAAACTGAACGGTTTGTATTACAGTCTAGTCCAACTTAACTGAACAACCATCTGGTACAATTATAGCTATTCTGAACTATGCAGTTTATGAAAACTATGCAGCCCCTTCAGCAACTGAAGAATTTGAAAGTAAATTAAAACAAAATATAATTTTACATTAAATAAAAAAGTTTTGAACTTCATTAAAATAAAACATGTCTTAAATTAAAATAAGTAAACTAATAATAAGTCATGTTTATTAAACACATTTGGACAGTGAAGGAATGTCAGGATTCTTGCTCAGAAAAAGGATCAACATGCTCTGAAGTCAGAGCACAAAAACCTTTTTGTAACAAAATATCGATTTCTGCTGTCCCTGTATCGATACATTATTAGCAAACAAAATATCACCATGCTACACAGTATCCATTTTTCCCCCACCCCTACTGGGTGTCATGGTGGTTTAATGGTTTTTTAGGTTCCTTTGGGTTTAAATATACATACATGGGTTTTATCTTTTTTTCCATTAATAACTTCATGAAGCAACATGAAGAAGTTTATGGCATCTAACTGTGTCAATTGGACTAAGAAAACAGAAACTAACGAGTGCTCTGAAAAGGTTTGATTACAGAAATCACAAAGTAAACTGATGACACGCTGCTTGCAGTGAGTGCTGATGATCTGCTGGAAGGTGGAGAGCAATAGTAAGAGACAGTCTGTGGGAGAGAATTCCTCTGTGAGTGGGGAAGTCGGGGTTTACTTATATTCACAGGTGGAAAGGACACAGGACTGAAGGCAGGCAGGAGGAGCTTTCTCCTTCCACCTGCAGCCTCCCCAGACTCTAAGACCCGATCATATTTTCTGTCTGTCTCTATTTTTAAGATTTGTTATTAGTACTACATTTACGTGATATGTGACATATAGTATCTCACTTACTATAGTGTCTCAATAATATATATTTATCTTCAAATCATCTCACACATGTAGCTTTTTCTTTATGGAAGTCGCCCCACCGGCTCTGGAAGAATTGCAGCCTCAGCACATTTACTGTCTATCACATGTAATCATGTGTAAATGAGCAAGGAAACTGAAAACAAGAGAATAATTAAAAAGCAAAGACAGTTTGTGTTTGGTCAGTGATTTCTTCTTGTTTGGTTGCCGTCCCACCACAGCGTGTGACCGAGCTGGTGACCAGCATGAGGAGCTGTCTTGTTTCTGCAGACTTCAGTTATCCAGTACAATAAACTGCACCAAAGAAGAGTCAAGAGCAGAAGAAGCTGAGAAGATTTGGCAGGTTTGTCATGAGTGCAGCTCCCGTCTTCAACTCTGCTCCTCGAAGCACAAACGCATTTTCCTTACAAATGAATATGAACAGAAATATTTGACCAAACACAAACTGCCTTGGTTTTGTGCTACGTTTGTGTAATTGAACTAAAAGTCCACATTAGAGGTGTTGTATGTCACCTGCACCCACAGAGACGGTTTCTAATGGGCCTCAGCCTGAACCTTCATAGACTGCCTCCCCCTGTGGGGGGCTGAAGCGATCCTTGCTCCCAGGGTGGGGCAGCTGCAGCTCAGCCGATTCCAGCACACATTTCAGTTCCCAGGCTGATCGTTTCGATGTCTCCACATTAGTCTGTTGCTGAATGAGGCGGCTGAGCGTCCTGCACGGCCGCGCAGCCTCCATCATCAGATGAGGCGACTAAACACACTGTGACATGTGACACGCCCTCATCTCCAGAGCCCGAGCCGGAAGCTCCCACATCGTTCACGTGGTCTTGTGTTTTTTGTTCAACTCACACATGCACAGACGCACATGCACAGACGCACATGCACAGACACACATGCACAGACACATGCACAGACGCACATGCACAGACACACATGCACAGACACACATGCACAGACACACATGCACACACTGATGAGCCTCCAGTTCATGGAGGTTAGATATCAGCAGGTGCCTATAAAACCTGTGAGGGACAGCTGAACGCTGGCTACATTTAATAATACAGAGGACAATTATTTTGCATCCCGTGGAGACCAACACTAATTTAATAATTTATGCATTTGATCAGTGTGTCTTCCCTCCAGTCTCTGAGAGACTTTCAGGAGGACTACCACTGTGAATTAAAGGACTGATTCTACCCCCCACCCCCACTCCACACCTTCCCCATCTTTCCATTATGATAAGCTGTGGCTTAATTAATTTAATAGGGTCAGGAGTTATTACCACCTACACTGCACACACTTTATTATAATGAGGGATCACCTCCATTATGAATTCTTTTCCAGCACATATTTCTGAAGACTCTTTTCCTCAGGACCCCTCAGATCCACAGTGGGGAGAGTGGTGACGTTAGATAGAGCAGCCTACATGTGATCGATGAGCTCTCACAGTTTATCAGGATAATGCACTGACTGCGGTGTGGCCAGAGCATATACCAGTAATCTTTATCACCTGGAATATTACAGGTGTATTCCAATCAAATAGGCAATAGTCTAATATAAGGCGGGTCACCATTGCCCAGCAGACATTCTGGAAGCTGCTCCTTGCTGCTGTGGACAGGCTGAGAGATGATGCCTGGGCTTTGCTGGATGGCAGCAGGAGCAGCCTCAGTGCCCACTACTCCTTGGGAAACCAGCAGGCCTCCACTGCCTTGAAGACTCCAAGGAAGTCACCTTGGGCTCAGGTGAGGCCTAAACCAAGCAGCCAGATTCTCCAGGACTTTGTTTTGGTGTTTGGCCTGGTCCTGCAACTGGTCTGGCTGTTTCTGCTGTCCGAACTAGTTTTCGGCACCGCTTGTGAACATATGACCCGTGCACTCAGCGTTGCAACACACATGATCCTTACTCCAGCCTCCCCTGTAGCACTGCCCCCTGAAGAAGCTGCTTCCACCCTCCCCTGCAGTGGAGCCACAAACCCCACATGTCAAGTGTCAGCCACCACACAGCAGTTATGGGATAGATAGTAGGGGTGCAACGATACACAAAATTCACAGTTCGGTTTGATACTTTGGTGTCACGGTTTGATATTTTTTCGATACAAAAAAAATTTTCATGCCTTTTTAATTTGTCATTTATTAAAATTATAAATATATATTTTAACTCAAAAGTACAGTTTTTAAATTTAATGTTGCTGAAACAACAAAGGGATAAAATAATAAATCTATCTGATGGAGAAATCACTTGTCTTTGGAAAAGAGAGTTTATTACAGAGAAATGTCTCTTTCCAAAATAAAAGCTATACTATACGCTTCTTCTGGGCTATATTCTTAGCAGCCTATTAAACATATCAGGTCCCCATAAGGAGAATCATGTGCTAACGGCTGTCTAAATGACTCGGGTAAAGTTTGTAGCATGCGTGCTTGTTGTTTTTGTCTGCTTCCACTTCCAATCTCCGTTAACGAGCTACCACGGATCGCCCCGTGCGTGGGGCTGGACGGCGTCAACACGTTAACAAGCTAACTGTGCTAACACACTAGTTCCCACCAATGTAATTGAGCATTGCTGGCACATCCAACATACTGTTTTACTTTAGTCCATGACGCGCTTACCTTCAGGGTCATACGTCACATGAAGACCAAAATAGTTCCAAACGCCAGATCTGAATGAGGGTGGAGGAGGTTCAATTTGCCATGTTGCAACGAGCTTAGCTTCTGTCTTGCTAGCTTGCACTGCACTCAGTGGATCTGTGCTCGACAGTGCAGCCTAGGCGGAGTAGTCGAGCGCAGATCCAACATTGAAAATAAAGAGGAAAGCTTCTCTCTGTTATGGGTGCAGATCAAATAGCTGGCTTGGCATCCTTCATCCAGCCCTCCTCTGTACATGTGTCTAATCACAGCTGTAAGCTGCTGCACAGCCAAAAGCACAGCCAGGTAATACAGGATGAGAGCTGCATGTGTGCCTCCCCTGTTTTTGATCCTTTTTCATCCCCACAGCAACTTTTTAATCCTCTTAGGATTCCACTCACTGCTGTAGAGTGACAAGATGTCAATAACTGGTAAAACAGCAAAGCGGGCTCTATATCATATCTACCACAGTGCGAATGTTTCCTGTCTGTGACATTCAACCAGAAATAGACCAGAAATCTTGATCAGTGTGACCTAACTGACTCCTGTACTTATTTACCTCTAACATCAGACATGAAGATGAGGGGAGATGTTGGCTTCTCTGGCTTTGTAACCGTTAGGTTTCTTACTCGGTTTTATTTGTAGTTTATCAATAACATGATTTGGAAAATTTCTCTAAATGGAAATAGAAGTGCACTTTAAAATGTTACAGCCGTTTTGTGCCATTACTTTATAAGCCGGTGCAGCCCAGAGAGATCACTGTCCAGCTTTGGTTTCTGGTGATCGGTTCTCTCAGCTGTAAAAATAGAAAAAATAAACTGAGCTCAGAACACCAGAATAGTGCCAAAAATAATGATTATTGGGAAATGTCATTCAGACAAACTGGAAAAGCCAAAATAAAGAAAAATGATTGCCTGAGACGTTCCTAATGATCTGCACTTGTTGGCAGACAGACAGTAAATTGTCCATCTGGTAATACAATTTACAATTATATCAGACCTGGGGACTTGTCCATATAAAGCACCTTGAGCCAACTGTCTGTGGGACTGATGGGGGGGCTGTGAAGCTGCCAAACCTCCGTCTCTCCTGCCTATTCCCGATCCTCTGGTAATGAGAGTGGTTTGCTTCCCGCTGAAGGAAAAGGGGCTCACAGCGGCAGAAAAAGGATTATGTGTTTGTGAGCTTCACTACATTTCTTCATCCTTTTCATGGGGCTTCTGAGCACAAGCTCGCCACCTCGTCGATGCAGTCCAATCCAGTGCTTCAGAGGCATCTGCAGGCCCAGCTACACAGAGTTCATGGCGTTCTTCAACCCAGCTGAGGACCAGTCCACCTCTGCACCCATACCTGCTCCTTGGGTCGGGGCAGCTGGTATCCAACAAGTCTCTGCAGCCGTGCCGGTCCCTAGAGTGAGGTTGGCGAGACGACTGTACACCCTGTGACTAGCCTCAGCCATCAGAGGAGATAGCTGAGCCTCAGCCTGGGCCACCAGAGCCTGTGACTGGTCCTGCTCTGTCTGTCGTTCCATTTGAGCCAGTGGTCTCCACTCCACCTGGTCCTTTCCTTGTGTCTGCCTCGCTGTCCCCTGCTAAGTGTTTCTGTGGCCTCCACATCGGTCTCCAGAGTGCTTCACCAGCACTGAGTGAGCTGAGGAGTCCATCACTGGCCACGCAGCTGACCTAAACACCTCGTCTGTTTCTGCCACTGGGATCACGAGCGCCCCCCCCCCCGAGTAACTTCATCCCTGCTCAGTCTTTGAGCTCCTTTTAGGTTTTGGACTCTTGTGTTCCAGATTTTCTTCTGTTCCTCTCTGTCTCTGTTAGTTATTCTCTTCCTGCGTCAGGTTTGTGTGTCTTGAGTCTCGGTCTCTGTGTTTGTCTGGTTTCCTGTCTTATTTTCGTAGTCATGTGTGTTATGTTTAGTTTTGCTCGCCCTGTCTCGTGACCAGAGATGGGCAGTAACGCGTTACTTGTAACGAGTTAGTGTAATCCGATTACTTTTTTCAAGTAACGAGTAAAGTAAGGGATTACTATTGCAAAAACGGTAATTAGATTACCGTTACTTTCCCGTAGGAATGCTGCGTTGCTGCGTTACTAAACCCGTGATTTTTTTTGCGAGTGTCTCATGACAGTGACGTAAGCGAGTGCGACGTTCGTGACAACAGCTGTGTGCAGATCAACAATGGATCATATATCGAGTGCAGAGAGAGTATGAGCGTGCACCGTTTAAAGCGTGGAAGTACTGACCTTACTTTGAGTTTGATTCCATAAAAAGTGACAAAAACATTAGTGTCCGTTGTGCGTGGGAAGAAAACTTCTTTTTACAGCGAAAAAAACCCCTAAACTTCCGAGCAAGCACCGAGTAGCTACGGCGTAATGGGAAACTCACAGAGAAACTCGCGGATTCTTCCACTGACCGCTGCACACCTGCACCAGGGTAAACCTCCGCCTACCCCACTCCTGCTTTACAGGTGAAAATAGAGCAACAGGACCGCTAGTCTTTGACTTTATTTATTTTCTGCTGTGTTTTACTTGCATCTATTTGAAAGACTGAGTGTAAACACACAAAATATTTTATTTTATGTGCTGGAATGTGCAGAAAATAGGTTTAAATGTTAAACTAATTTCTTCCAGTCAGAGAATGTTGCAGATAATTAAATGTTTGCTTGATGCATAAAGTTAAAAGATTAAAACTAATAAAACAAGTTTTAAAAAGAGACTT